>NW_022749211.1:49616-53170 GCF_011630105.1 Anneissia japonica | reverse complement strand
CAGGTCCTAGAATGTTCAGTATGTGCCTCTCGTGAAGTCGATACAACAGGAAATACTTCCTGGCGATATAAAAAGTCTGGACATTCAGGAGGTTCTATTTCTGGATTTAATTCCGGAGGATCTGTGTCTGCTACAAAATAGGTTGGTAACTGCCTAACATCCGAATATCCTAGAAATATTTCACAGGATATAATTTGTTCGCGCCTCAGATATATATCTGGATACCGTCTTTTAAATCCACTGGAGAAATTCTGAAGGGCAACACTCATCTTGGTACGACCATCCTCTTCCATCATACAAATAAATGTATTTCTTGTAGACTGATCAGCAGGGTAGATTTGGAGTCTGCTACGACGCAAAAGAACTGCATGTACAACATTTTCTTTATTTACTATACAACTTTGTGAATTAAATCCGTGAACTGACACAAATGCTCTCAGATCAGGCAAGGTTGTAGTGTCATTTGACGTCTGCAAAAGTTCAAGTGCTCCCGGTACAAAAATTGTTATGACCCAGGTGCCACCGAGGTCAAACTTGCACACAAGTAATTTCGGAAGATCATCTGACATCTTACTTAAGATATCTTCCCATGAAAATATTTCTTCATCTTGGTTTAGCACTGTGTACATCAAAGACCATTTTGTTGATGATATTTCAGAGTTGAGATTAGCAACATCTTCCGCAGACAAAATGGACGAAGATTGAAGACCAGAATGCCTTCCTTGGATTTGTTCAATGTTATCTGGACAATCAACCATTGCCAATTCTCTCTGTAGTCTCGTGAATGTCGAAAAGTCAATTAGCCGGCAAAATCTCGAAAGCAGATTTAATTTATCATGTCTCTGACACCATTTGTACAGCATCCGAAAAAGTTTAAAATCATCGGCAGGCCAATTGTTTTTCTGTACTAAAGAAGAAATGGTCTCTTCGGACGCGTCCATTATTTCATTTGACAATACAGTTGTTTCTTCACGGATTTCTAGATCATGCCTTAGCATTAGGAGTCTTACGATCCCACTTCTACTACGCCGTAATGGCAAGTCGTGATTGTTAACGTCTATATCGTCAAGAGGAGCAGTATAATTTGCCTTGTAGACAAGTGAAGCAGCATCGACAAAAGTTGAATATTCTTCTGATTCTTCACCATATTCCTCTCTCATCTCCTTCTCGATTTTGGAAACACTTTCTTTGATGTCCCCACTCAAACATTTGGCATTATTAACCATCTTCTCACAAACAAATATCTTTTCACCTTTCCGAGATTTTACCATCAGACTCTTTGGAACTTTTCTAACATTTTCACCAGTTTTGGCTGCGTCAATGGCGTGGTTGAATAAATTTGCGAGAGCCATACATTGAGGTGAATCAATGCCAGCAATATCGGCCCACGTTTCTAGGAGATTTGAAAACTTTCCAACGAGATGTACGTCGTAATAAGCGAAATAACTAATAAGGTAATTGGTAGTTATATTACTCTGTGTTTTCGACTTCCCTCCTAGAGACAATAAATAAAAGATGTTTTGATTATTTAAAATTTCATGACAACACATCTTATATAATCTTTCTACAAAATGGAACAATCAGAGATTTACTTTACTAGTGAACATCTGAAACTTTCATTATTGTTTTTCTTATGCACATTCTAGGGTTTATTCTAATCTCTGGGCTTGAGAAAAGACACAGAGTTGTAAGATTACCTTGATAGGATGTTGGTTTCCAGTGTTGTTTTGGAACCAAATCTGGGTCCCAACAGATGAAGTACTTATCGCCATCCAGGTCACTTCCTGCAATTTCGTCACAGTGGGGTCTTTTTCCTGAATTATAAACACATTTATTATTATATTATTTTTATTATCTCAAAGATGCTAGTTGTTCATTGATTGGTACACAGGTCTATCACACACTGAAAACAAATTGTGATAACAAAGGGGTGTGAGATGTGTAAACATCCAGATGCTGAACAAGCGTTGATGAGTATCGGCATAGAACAGAATCGTTATTTAATATATTTTTAATTACAATGTCAATTCTGCTGTAAAACGTTTATTCATAATATTCAGGCAGAATCATTATTCAGCCACAGGAAAGAATAAAAGCAGAACATGGGCCACTGTCTTTGGACAGATACACAGTAAATGTTTCATTCTATTCAAGTTAATATTGTATAATGAATATTCAATTTAAATGTTGTCAACTGTGTTTTTTTCAGTAATCATTCATTCTAAAAAATTGACTTGCCTTTTACGGGATAGACCACACAGTCAACAAGATGTCTGCAGTGTTTATTGTCTACACATGTTAGTACCCTAATATCGCCAGGATAATAGCTCGGGCTTTTAGCAACGATTACTCTCCCTTTAATAACAACGGGTTTTCCACGTATGGTTGGTTGAAAAAACACAGTGCCTTCTTCGAGTGTGTTAGAGTTATCACATACCCCAAAGACATTCCTTGACAACTCTGCTCTGATGTTCAGGCCTTCAGCTTTAGACTTCTTGGTTCGTTCGAGCTTATCAGAGGCACCAGTTTTTCTATCGTCAAAGACCTTCCTTCGAATGCTCTCTAATTTTTCTCTGATTTCTTGGTTGGAACAGTAATCATCTGTCATGGATATCACTTTTTCGGCAAGATCAGAACGCCCACTTATGTATAAGTGTTTAATTGCTATCCACTTGTCTTTTTCCAGCTGGTGTAGTTCTTCAAAGAACGATGTCTGTAGCTTAAGAAACGCTTTATCCGGAACACCCAGAGCTGACAGAATCCGTATGAAGTGCTTAATTAGGTTACCATACGCATATGGCTTGGAGATCCCATCATCAACCACTCCAAGGATGTGGGGCTCAGATAGTTTCCAAGAGAACTTTTCCTACAATACAATACAAAAAGAGTTAAAATAAAAATATTTACGCTTTATCATTTGGATTGATATTCACATGCATTAACATTGGCATGCATTATTATTGGTATTTTTGTTGGCATTGCATTGGCATTGGTATGTATTGCCATTGGTATTGACATGCATTGACATTGGTACAGAGGGTATTGGTATTTGCATGTACTGACATTGTTATTGATATTGACATGCATTGGCATTGGTATACTGTAATCCCCATGAGTATCATTATTATTATTATCATTGTGCACCGATACCTGTCTCTTATACACATCTAGATGTGTATAAGAGACAAACTCTGTGTTTTCGACTTCCCTCCTAGAGACAATAAATAAAAGATGTTTTGATTATTTAAAATTTCATGACAACACATCTTATATAATCTTTCTACAAAATGGAACAATCAGAGATTTACTTTACTAGTGAACATCTGAAACTTTCATTATTGTTTTTCTTATGCACATTCTAGGGTTTATTCTAATCTCTGGGCTTGAGAAAAGACACAGAGTTGTAAGGGTACCTGGATAGGATGTTGGTTTCCAGTGTTGTTTTGGAACCAAATCTGGGTCCCAACAGATGAAGTACTTATCGCCATCCAGGTCACTTCCTGCAATTTCGTCACAGTGGGGTCTTTTTCCTGAATTATAAACACATTTATTAT
>NW_022749211.1:39765-49227 GCF_011630105.1 Anneissia japonica | reverse complement strand
TTTTCCTTTACTTTTTTCCCGCTAAAGTTCATTTCAGTAGTTTTACAACCAGGCTATAGCAGCAGATCACCAAAAATCACCAATAATATTATTTATAGCTTAATACAAAAGAATATATCTAAGACTGTCTCTTATACACATCTAGATGTGTATAAGAGACAGCATTCATCATCATAAACATCATTATCCTCATCATCATTCATATTATTGGAGCATGATAACTAGTCAAATTTATATTATACTATGTACTTTCTAAAGTTTTTTATACATTTATTTCCAAAAAAATAAATATCCAATGTATTCTAGGTCACAGTTCATTCTTTCCTTTAAAATTTGGGTTGAATATAATTGATTACCGAATCTCACGATCTCATGATGACTTACTTCGGAGTCTCCGTTGGCCATTGCAAACAACATCTGAAGTTGCGAGTTAAGTAATGTTCCATTTGCTGCCAACATCTTCAGCTCGTTATATTTGTTGTCAACCTCTTGAAACCAGGTCCTAGAATGTTCAGTATGTGCCTCTCGTGAACTCGATACAACAGGAAATTCTTCCTGGCGATATAAAAAGTCTGGACATTCAGGTGGTTCTATTTCTGGATTTAATTCCGGAGGATCTGTGTCTGCCACAAAATAGGTTGGTAACTGCCTAACATCCGAATATCCTAGAAATATTTCACAGGATATGATTGGTTCGCGCATCAGATTTATATCTGGATACCGTCTTTTAAATCCACTGGAGAAATTCTGAAGGGCAACACTCATCTTGGTACGACCATCCTCTTCCATCATACAAATAAATGTATTTCCTGTAGATTGATCAGCAGGGTAGATTTGGAGTCTGCTACGACGCAAAAGAACTGCATGTACAACATTTTCTTTATTTACTATACAATTTTGTGAATTAAATCCGTGAACTGACACAAATGCTCTCAGATCAGGCAAGGTTGTAGTGTCATTTGACGTCTGCAAAAGTTCAAGTGCTCCCGGTACAAAAATTGTTATGACCCAGGTGCCACCGAGGTCAAACTTGCACACAAGTAATTTCGGAAGATCATCTGACATCTTACTTAAGATATCTTCCCATGAAAATATTTCTTCATCTTGGTTTAGCACTGTGTACATCAAAGACCATTTTGTTGGTGATGTTTCAGAGTTGAGATTAGCAACATCTTCCGCAGACAAAATGGACGAAGATTGAAGACCAGAATGCCTTCCTTGGATTTGTTCAATGCTATCTGGACAATCAACCATTGCCAATTCTCTCTGTAGTCTCGTGAATGTCGAAAAGTCAATTAGCCGGCAAAATCTCGAAAGCAGATTCATTTTTTCATGTCTCTGACACCATTTGTACAGCATCCGAAAAAGTTTAAAGTCATCGGCAGGCCAATTGTTTTTCTGTAATAAAGAAGAATTTCTGTACTAAAGAAGAAATGGTCTCTTCGGACGCGTCCATTATTTCATTTGACAATACAGTTGTTTCTTCACGGATTTCTAGATCATGCCTTAGCATTAGGAGTCTTACGATCCCACTTCTACTACGCCGTAATGCCAAGTTGTGATTGTTAACGTCTATATCGTCAAGAGGAGCAGTATAACTTGCCTTGTAGACAAGTGAAGCAGCATCAACAAAAGTTGAAAATTCTTCTGATTCATCACCATATTCCTCTCTCATCTCCTTCTCGATTTTGGAAACACTTTCTTTGATGTCCCCACTCAAACATTTGGCATTATTAACCATCTTCTCACAAACAAATATCTTTTCACCTTTCCGCGATTTTACCATCAGACTCTTTGGAGCTTTAACATTTTCACCAGTTTTGGCTGCGTCAATGGCGTGGTTGAATAAATTTGCGAGGGCCATACATTGAGGTGAATCAATGCCAGCAATATCGGCCCACATTTCTAGGAGATTTGAAAACTTTCCAACGCGGCGTACGTTGTAATCAGCGAAATACGTAATAAGGTCATCGGTAGTTATATTACTCTGCGTTTTCGACTTCCCTCCTAAAGACAATAAATAAAAGTGTTTGTAGATGTTTTGATTATTAAAAATTTCATGACCACACATTTTATATAATATTTCTACAAAATGGAACAATCAGAGATTTACTTTATTAGTGAACGTCTGAAACTTTCATTATTGTTTTTCTTATGCACATTCTAGGGTTTATTCTAATCTCTGGGCTTGAGAAAAGACACAGAGTTGTAAGATTACCTTGATATGATGTTGGTTTCCAGTGTTGTTTTGGAACCAAATCTGGGTCCCAACAGATGAAGTACTTATCGCCATCCAGGTCACTTCCTGCAATTTCGTCACAGTGGGGTCTTTTTCCTGAATTATAAACACATTTATAATTATATTATTTTTTATTATCTCAAAGATGCTAGTTGTTCATTGATTGGTACACAGGTCTATCACACACTGAAAACAAATTGTGATAACAAAGGGGTGTGAGATGTGTAAACATCCAGATGCTGAACAAGCGTTGATGAGTATCGGCATAGAACAGAATCGCTATTTACTATAATTTTAATTAAAATGTCAATTCTGCTGTAAAACGTTTATTCATAATATTCAGGCAGAATCATTATTCAGCCACAGGAAAGAATAAAAGCAGAACACGGGCCACTGTCTTTGGACAGATATACAGTAAATGTTTTATTCTATTCGAGTTATTGTATAATGAATATTCAATATAAATGTTGTCAACTGTGTTTTTTTCAGTAATCATTCTGTTCCTAAAAATTGACTTACCTTTTACGGGATAGACCACACAGTCAACAAGATGTCTGCAGTGTTTATTTTCTACACATGTTAGTACCCTAATATCGCCAGGATAATAGCTCGGGCTTTTAGCAACGATTACTCTCCCTTTAATAACAACGGGTTTTCCACGTATGGTTGGTTGAAAAAACACAGTGCCTTCTTCGAGTGTGTTAGAGTTATCACATACCCCAAAGACATTCCTTGACAACTCTGCTCTGATGTTCAGGCCTTCAGCTTTAGACTTCTTGGTTCGTTCGAGCTTATCAGAGGCACCAGTTTTTCTATCGTCAAAGACCTTCCTTCGAATGCTCTCTAATTTTTCTCTGATTTCTTGGTTGGAACAGTAATCATATGTCATGGATATCACTCTTTCGGCAAGATCAGAACGCCCACTTATGTATAAGTGTTTAATTGCTATCCACTTGTCTTTTTCCAGCTGGTGTAGTTCTTCAAAGAACGATGTCTGTAGCTTAAGAAACGCTTTATCCGGAACACCCAGAGCTGACAGAATCCGTATGAAGTGCTTAATTAGGTTACCATACGCATATGGCTTGGAGATCCCATCATCAACCACTCCAAGGATGTGGGGCTCAGATAGTTTCCAAGAGAACTTTTCCTACAATACAATACAAAAAGAGTTAAAATAAAAATATTTACGCTTTATCATTTGGATTGATATTCACATGCATTAACATTGGCATGCATTATTATTGGTATTTGTGTTGGCATTGCATTGGCATTGGTATGTATTGCCATTGGTATTGACATGCATTGACATTGGTACAGAGGGTATTGGTATTTGCATGTACTGACATTGGTATTGATATTGACATGCATTGACATTGGTACAGAGGGTATTGGTATTTGCATGTACTGACATTGGTATTGATATTGACATGCATTGACATTGGTACAGAGGGTATTGGTATTTGCATGTACTGACATTGGTATTGATATTGACATGCATTGACATTGGTACAGAGGGTATTGGTATTTGCATGTACTGACATTGGTATTGATATTGACATGCATTGACATTGGTACAGAGGGTATTGGTATTTGCATGTACTGACATTGGTATTGATATTGACATGCATTGACATTGGTACAGAGGGTATTGGTATTTGCATGTACTGACATTGGTATTGATATTGACATGCATTGACATTGGTACAGAGGGTATTGGTATTTGCATGTACTGACATTGGTATTGATATTGACATGCATTGACATTGGTACAGAGGGTATTGGTATTTGCATGTACTGACATTGGTATTGGTATTGACATGCATTGACATTGGTACAGAGGGTATTGGTATTTGCATGTACTGACATTGGTATTGATATTGACATGCATTGACATTGGTACAGAGGGTATTGGTATTTGCATGTACTGACATTGTTATTGATATTGACATGCATTGGCATTGGTATACTGTAATCCCCATGAGTATCATTATTATTATTATCATTGTGCACCGATACAATACACCGATACATGTACATTATAATATAAATAAGATGTTTACCAATGAGTTTCTTATCTTGATCCCTTTAGGTAACTTTGGGTCAACAACTAACACTCCTTTACATCCCTTTAATCTTATTTGAAAGACCGATGGCACTGGAGGAACTTGGTGTTTATACAGCTCCGTTAGATCCATTGCCTCAGTTATTCTAGTCGCACATTCTACTGATATTGACCCACAACCATCTGTGAAGTTATATCCATCTCGTTCTATGTCTGTCTCTTTAGTGATATCATCATCTCGCAGTCGTAGCACCTCGTTTGCGGTAGAGAGCAACAATCCAATACGTGCTGCCCTCTTGGCAACGTTGTTGATGCAGCTGAAATCTCCAAACATTTGTATGATATCATTAAAGTCACCAAGTTTCTCGTCGTACAAGAAGCAAGTTCTGTTCCTTAGTTGAGAAGCACTGTGACCAAAAAATATGTACCGCTTTGGCTTCTTTGGCTTTCCTCTGTAAGGCCTTTGGCTTACAAGTAATCCATTAGAAAGAAACTCAAACAGATTCTTGCCTGGAAAATCGACGTGAACGTGGAGAACCAGGAAATCGTTGTGACTGATTTTAGGGTGTCTGAAGAGATTACACATTTTCAATTCAGCTCCAGTGGGGTGTGGGTCCAAAACGAACTGGTCACAAGTCGGTTTAATTCCCTTGTCGGTGATTGGTTGTGGTTTTCGTAAGATGTCTGCTGACTTCATTTGCTTTTGTGTCTCGTTTGGAAATCTCACAGGTACCGATGCAATGTCAGTCATTGCAACTGCATTATGGGAAATTTTCTTCTTGGCAGACATTTTGGTTTCTGTAAAACAAGTGATACACTTCCTTGTGATACAGCTAAATATTTATACAATAACTAACTTTAATTTAAGTTTATTGTCCTTCTCGTAAAATAAAGTTACAGTATTTGTATTTTAGATAACTTTCTAGCTTTATTGTCCTTGTAAAATACAAATAAGGAAATTCATTTTCCGTTGGCAAATGTCAAACAAAATGAATTACATAAGTGTAAAAATGACTCGATGCATATTACGACAACAATATTTCATATTATTATTAAGATAAGAAAAGATATGTCAAACTTTATTGTCATGACCACGAAACATGAAATTTATTATAGCAAGATAGAAAAAATGGGTTAAAAAAATTAGTATTCAAATAGGTTGTTCATTAGTATGTACAGTATAAAATATCATAATAATTATTTAAATTCATAAAATTTAATAATTCAATTAAAATTTACGATGACAAAATGCATAATAATATTATTGCAAAATATAAAAATAGATCAAAAATTTAGTATAAAAATAGGTCATTTATTAATATGTACAGTATTATAAATGTATATATATAATATAAATATAATGACCCCTAACAAGGCTAATGAAGTCACTCAAGATAAGGTTACTTCTTTAAAAGAAACCGGTTCACGAGAAACTTCAGTTGTGAAGGTTGGTAAACATAAGGAAAACAGTATGATTTCCGAAGAGAAACAGAACGACAGATGAATGTATGTGAAAAGGCAACAGTCTTTTAGCTTTTGAAAGTACAAGCGTCAGTAATGGTGACGAGTATGTCTTACAAAGGTGAGCCGTTGTAGCACGAGAGAAAACAAATCCTGGGAACAGTGATATAAGGCTACATATAGGCCTTTTGTCAGGGGCGGATCCAGGATTTAAAAGAGGGGGTTCAACATGTTTCCAAAAACCACAAAATGAAAGGGAGGGGGGTCCTCCCCGGAAAAATTTTGATTCCTAGATTTCTGAGGAGTCTTTTAATGACCTTTAAGTTCTTCAAAATTCAAGGTTTTCCCCCTCTTGAAAAAAATCAAAGACAGGCAATATATTATTATATTCCAACAACATTGAATAGTTAGATATGTAGTCTTTCTTATAGATTGATGAACCGATAGGCCTGAATTACTCACTTTCGTACGTAAATTATTACGAAGGTGAACCAAAAACAGAATTGGGGTTCATTTCAGTCTCGAATTAGAGGGGTCTCAAAATTCAGAGGGTGTGCTCAGTGTTTTATATGTCCCTCCATCATGCCTCAAGACATATGGCGACAGAGCATTTTTAAACGCGGCTCCGAAACTTTGGTACAATCTGTCTTCTTCAATCCATGAAGCTCTGTCCTTGTCTACTTTCGAAACACAACTTAAGACACATCTTTTTCCGTATAATTCATTTGTTCACTTTTTTTCCCCTTGTTTTTTGTTTCTTCCTTCAGGATAGGCTACATTAGTTACCAGTAATACTAGAGCACCTGTGAGTAGTGTTCTAGTGGGCCATTTTGTCTCAAATTACGATGCAGTGTCTGGTTCCTTTTTAATTCGATTCTTTGGTTAATTGTTTCTGATTAGTTTGAGGATATTAGTTCATGGGTTAGTTTTCTCTCTCCTTTTTAATATTCTTAAAGCACCGATTTTGAGCAGTGGTGGCGCCAGGACCTGCCCGACGGAGGGGCTAAAGGCCCCGACGGGGGGGCTAGTGGAGCGAATCGAGTCTCACTTGGCTGGGGGCCAGGGGGCCGCCTAGGGGCCCCGGTGGGGGTCCAGGAGTATTTGATGAATTATGGGGAATTTTTATTACTTATTTGATAGGCATCGAGTTACTATAGTATGACTTCATGTAGGCTATGCTTTCTAATGTTGGAATCAGCAGGGGGGGGGGGCGCTAAGCTTCTCCGACGGGGCCACCACTGATTTTGAGATGATTTTTAATTGTGTAAAGCGCTATACAATTCCAATACAATTGACATTAATAAAGTCAACATTTTTTAATCAACTGAATTTTATATCATCATCACCTTCTTTATCATCAATTATCATCAATTATTCCATAATTCCAATATTTCCTTCCTGTTTTTTGGAGGTCCCCTGTGATCCTTCATTGCACTTTTCAAAATTGTCTTATCAAATAGTTGATTAATTATGGTTATTGTGATTTAATTTGTTACCTGCACAGAAAAGTAGGCCCCTATTAAATTTCAACATCCAAGGACCTGTGGAAAGTCACATGACCTGGTTGAGGTTGGGCCTCTGGCATTGAGCTCATCAACTGAAACACATTTTCAGGTACTTGGAGAGTGAAGAGGTGGAGGCTCTTGAGGATGGTGGTAAAAGCATCCTGCTGGTGGTGAAGGCAAAAATTCAAGAGTTTATGGCATCTCCAACAAGTTCAACTGAAACCACACAATCACTGCCGTCGTCCCTTGAGATGTTTAAAAGGGAATTGAAAATAAAGGGACAGATTGGGTCTCCGGGACAGACTGACAAACTGTCCTACTTAAGCGTTATGAGACAAATAGAAGATGGTCTCACCCGTGGTTACAACCGTAGTGCCATCTTAAATGCTGTAACTATGGCTGTAACAAGTGGAACTCCACTCCGAGGCTATCTAGAAAGTCGGCCGGAAATGAGCCTAGCTCAGCTCAGACGAGTCTTGCGTTCCCATTTTAAAGAAGGGGATGCACTGGACTCCTACCAACAACTGTCTTCCGCTTGCCAACAGCCTGGTGAGTTGGCTCAAGAGTTTGTCGTCAGGGCTATGAACCTCCGTCAAAAGGTGAGATTCTCATCCAATGAGGAAGGAGCACCGCTGATGTACGACGATCAGTTGTTGCGAAGTACGTTCCTCCAGTCACTGCAGACAGGTCTTAGAGGAAACTTACGCAGTGAGATGAGGGAGCACCTGCAGGAACCCGGTATCTCTGATGAAGACCTGCTTGAGAGGCTTGCCCGAGTAGAAAATCTTGAGGAGAAACGGAAACAAAAACAATGTACATCAAGCACCGTAAAAGTTGCCAGTGCAACTGTTAGCAATACATCGTCAACCAGCGATGAAATCAAACTGCTGGTTGAAGGACTGAAGACCCTTCAGGCAAGTGTTTCCGCTTTGCAGGGAGTTGTACGACACTCAAACAAAGGTGGGCGCAACTCAAGGGGAAGAGGATGTAGCAGCTGCAAGCAGAATGGTAGGGGAGATGATTGTAGACATTGTTACAAGTGTGGAGGTGACAACCACTTCGCTAGGGCTTGCACCACCAACCAGGGAAACGGGCCCCGATCATCCCAGCGGGACTTGGAATGATCGCAGATAAACCAAACACGTCCCTTAATTCCAAAAAGCATGAGATAGAGGTAGCCAAAGGTGATTCTTTGGATCGAGGCCAGTCTGGGGTTGATCACTCTAAAGAGAGTTGCAGTAACCAGTCAAAGATAGATCCAGAAAGGCAGCATCAAATTAGCCACCTCACACCTGGGCAACACCAACAAATAGTCAACCTCATAGGTAGACGATGCACTGTCAGATGCAAATTAAACGAGAAAATTGAAGAGGTTCTATGGGACACAGGTTCTCAAGTATCGATAGTGTCTCAGACATGGTGGAAGACAAGTTGCCAAGATGAACCACTGAGGAATTTAAGGGAACTTCTGCAACAAGATCTCAAACTTACTGCTGCCAATGGTACAAATATACCCTATATAGGATGGCTTACTCTGAAATTTCAACTGTTATCTACCAACAATCAATCAACATTTTCTACTTTAGTACCAGTCTTAGTAACAGCTGATGAACTTCAACAACCAATCATTGGCTATAATGTAATCAAAGAAATTGTACAAATTGACCAACCTGAACTTGTCAGGGCAGTAAGAACATCATTTCCAAAATGTAATCACATCAAAGCTACGAAGTTAATTTCAACGATGCGCAATTCCGATCCTACCGACTTTTGCAATGTACATTCAGGAAATTTGGTACATGAGGTCCCAGCGAAGCAGACGATATTTATAAAAGTTAGAGCCATAACTGGTCCCATCCAGAAAAAGATAATGGTGATATTTGAACCATTACTGGAACCACATCTCCCTGATGGATTAGAAGTCAACGAAAATGTAGTTGAATTAAAATGCCGTTCCTTTAATTATATCAGAGTCCCAGTTACCAACAAAACTGACCAAAATTTAATAATTCCCAGGAAGACCTTGTTGGGGAAATTACAACTTGTGAGAGCTATAGATGTGTATAAGAGACAGGATCAGTTGTGGGCGCTAATTCGCAAAATAAGGTGATTTTATGAAATGTTCAACTACTTTACCATGAATTTTTTTTGGTGGGGGGGGGGGGCGACTACGGGGGCGAGTAATTTTTGGGGGG
>NW_022749211.1:30853-39175 GCF_011630105.1 Anneissia japonica | reverse complement strand
AACATTGCTTACATACAAAGCCTTCAAAAAAAATATATGGTGTAAAAAAAACCAAACTTTCTTGAATATTATGGACTAATAGAAGTAGTTATTAGAAAGTATCCGTTGTTAGGGAATCAATTAAACAATACACTACAAAACCCCATAAATTTAGCCATGGCAGAGATTCTTACAAAAAATGATAATGATGATAATTGCAGAGTAAAACAAAAGTGGTCAAAAGCGCTGAATAAAATTTCTCAGAAGAGAAGTGGGAAAAATAAACGATACTTAACTGCAATGGTTCCAGTACAAAACTGTGAACAGAATCCTTACAACTAAAGTTTTCCTAAAAATCATTCACAACACTGATGATGATAAATGCTTGTTTTGTAGGAATGAATGTGAAACAGTTTATCATTTATTTTGTAAATGTAATGTTACAAAGAAGATAAAAACCTTCTTTGGGGAATGGTGTTCACAAAATCTTGGAATTCCAATATGTCTCTGAATGTGAACTGATCTTTAGTAACACAGCATCTATAAAGTTTAATCTTCTCCTGTCTCTAATGAAATGTTATATACATATAAGTTCAAGTTTACAGGCCTCCCAACACCCAGTGGGCTTTTACAGTATCTACAAAACTATTTCTTAACAATGAAACTTCAGTGTCTGCTAAATAATAGAGGTGACGAGTGGGGAAAGTGAAGAGCATGGGATAACTTGCTCAAATCTAATCTGTATGAATAAAGTAGGGATATTGACTTTGTAACCCAAAAGCTGATTATGTTAATGGCAAGACTGCCGTCGAGGTGACAAAAAAAGTACCAATACAAACACTATCAGACAAGCATACAGTTGTATCGCAAGTATTATCCAATAAGTAAATGATATGTTATTGAGTGAAACCCCCCCCCCCAAAAAAAAAAAAACACACATACTTGGTACAGTAGGAGGAAAGTTTGTTTTCCCCCCTTTTTTCCCTCCCTATATCTCTTCCATGAGTAGATAGATGAAAGTTTTAATGAATAAATGTGTGAAATCCACAAAACCCTGTGATGGAAAAAATAAATTGAAAAAAAAAATTAATAAAAAATGGATTTAAAAAAAGGTAAAAATAGTGTGAGAGGTCTGTGAGGCCCATCAATGGATCTTCAAAGAGAGAGTTGATTTTTTTCTATAAAAAAAGAAAAAAAAGAAAAAGAAAATAAAAAAAAGAGAAAAAAAACAAAAATGCAAATGCAAAAAATTAAGTGAAAAAATTAAATTCAACAAAAATATCTACCATTTGAGGTGAACCAAGAGTGTACTAACACGGTTTTAATTGCCCCTCCGGATTCTGTAGACAGTTTTTTGAGCGATGCTTGAGGGGTTAAAATTTCCTGAGGTGAACAATTATTTGGTACAAATATAATAACTACTATATTACATAGTAAATTAATGAAACTTCCAAAGCTGCTTTTCACTGCAATGAGTTCAATGCTAAGACTGTATTCAACCTCGGCAATCACAATCTGTCAGCAGCTGAGAAATCAGTGCTCATCCTAGGCTTGAACTTTGCTATGGCACCTTTGACTATACCGAAGGAAGAGATCATCCAACGAGTAGAACCATCGCTAAATGGGATTGAAGACGTTAGTAGACAACATCCGCTGCAGAGGACATGAAGTGACTCTCAGGGGAGGAGAAAGTTATTGAAAAGTGCAACATCTACAGTAGTCCACTGCGCCATTGATAAATCTTTGAATTGGCGCATTATGAATGTTTGTTATTATTATTATTATTATTATTACAGTATTATTATTATTATTATTACTATATTATATAATGAACAGAACAATGCATGACAAAAGCACTTATAAAACAGTTCATGATCAAACCAAATTCACTAAATTGGACATAGATCTAACAATACAAAGAGAAGCCAGCCTCCAACAACTCCTCAAATTATAAATATTATTATTATTAGTATTATTATTGATACCAAACCGAAACCTAATATCACCCAGGTTGAACGAGATGCATTAAAGAGCCTCAGGGCCGATCATACTATCCATATTATACAAGCGGATAAGGGAAATGCAACAGTCTCATGGATGTCTCTCAGTATAAAGAGAAAATCATGCAACTCTTGAACACCTCTACATATAGGAGGATCAAGAAGGACTTTCATTGTATTTTGATGCTCTAATAAATTGTTTTTTCTTAGGATTGCCTTGGAGACCTCTCGATAGTGTTCTACACTTTCGGTAATCCTTGGAGGGCATTTTGTTTATTTATCTTTATCCTGAAATATAATAAATTAAAAAAAATAAAAACATTCCACTTCCATTAAAAGATAGGCGGTTAGTTGGTACCTAGAAAACGTGGTCTCGAATTAGAGGGATCTCAAACTGGGAGGGCAAACTCTTGCTCACCAAGTTTGTTACTAAAACTCAATGGGTGTTTATTGTTGAGAAGGGCTTTTTCGAGGAAGGAATCTATTCGAGGGAGGCATTTACCATATTTTTTTTGTGTAAAATCGATAAGTTTACTCAAATAAACGCCCCTTAATTTCACTGTAAATGTGGAACTACAACGCATAATTAGAATCAATATGTGTTATTGCCTGATCATTAAAACTTACTGATCCCAACCAGATAAAAATACTGTATATACTCGAGTACAGCATTAATAAAATGTGTTGAGAATGATGTTGCCTCCATTAGTTTGTTTAGTCATTCAAGGAAAAAATAAACACCCAGGAGCAATTATTTGATAAAAATGTTTATTCTAAATCAGATTCTGGAGGGGGAATGTATTCAAATAAATACTGCATACATTATTTAAATATCATTCATTGCTTCATTTTATGGATGAAGCCATTGTGTATCCAAAAATATTATTAATAATAACAAGAGTACTCAGTAGAGAGCATATCTTCGCCAATCTCTTTCTATAAAAATAAATCCTCAAAAATATGTTTCTACTTTCCAATCATCATCCATTAAAAAAAATAACGAAAGTTTCATTCAGATCAGTTGATTAGTTTTTTAGATATCTAATCTAGAATATTTTGCTTTGAATGGTCCATATATCGACACCAAAATGCATTCAGTTTATTTTGAACACAAGAAACAGGAAGTAAAATTTAAATGAACCCTAAATTGTCGCCAACACTTAATATATTCTTCCCTGTAACTTGGTTGAACTTTCAAAAAAATTTCATTTGTATCAGTTGATTAGTTTTTAAAATAATCTTGTACAATATTTTGTACAGTGTTAAAATTTTAAGGCTTGTTCTTGCTAGCAAATACACACTCCTTCTTGAAATTGTAAATCCATAAATCTCAGGCCAGGTCTTTTTTAAGATACAGAAATGTGATAGAGTTTTGTTTATAATAATAAATAATGATGATGATGATGGTGATGGTGATAATGATAATAGATTTAATAGTAAGATATATTTTGGCCTAAGTTGTCCTGGATATTAAGTAGGTCCCTGATAAAAGATCATGAGAAATTTGTTGGCACCTCATTTTGACTACAGTATAATGGTAATGTGATGATGAAATTTACTACTCTAATTCTAAGACCCCTCAAATTTGAGACCACTTTTTCTGAGAACCAAATAACAATTGTCAATCTTTGAACACAAAGTTAACCCTCTAATTAAAGACCAAACTCCGAGACCACCCCAAATTTTCAGGTCCCAAAGTTGGTCTCAAATTTTTGACTAAAAACAGTGCTAAAACATTCAGAGTGTGCTACTTCCCAAGGGGCTGGACCCTACCGGGGTCCTATGTACCTCGCATAACTGGCTTCCCCCTCCCCATTTTAGAATCTTGGCTAAGTCCCTGGTTATACCTACACTTCCTGTTATTTTCAAGTATGTCTGTGCAGCTGTTTTTGAGATATGTCGCACACAAAAAACCACACGAAAACACTAAAATATTACACACGAACTACACACGAACTAAAAACATATCTCCTGGCGGAGATGATTGACATCATGTAAAAATCTTTTATTACCTTCACTTCTTGCAATTCCTGATTTTGAAGATGCATTTTGGAAGGTCTGTTATTATACCACTAACATAGATTATTATAGTTACCAAGTTATAGACGATACCGGAATGAAAGTCTATACCCACCTCATTCCTACCATTGTGGAAGCTGAGTGAGAATCTTAAGGAAAGGTAGCACCCACAAATTTCGGGACACAGCTCTAACACTTTAAAAAACTATTTTCAAAGTTTCTTAGTTTGTGAGATGCCTGCATCTGAATACATACTGTATATCAGCAGCAGATGTACAGTACAGTAGGATTTGAGAATGGAGTGACCAAAGATCAGCGGTTTTTATGTTGCAGTATACATTTGAAGAATGCTGCTTGTAGATGCTATACAAATAAATTGAAAAGAGTTTACTTGAGCCTACCCTCTAAAATTGTATGCAACAAAATGTATAATAAAAAATGTTGCAATGGTTTTCTATCTAGATAAGAAAGGAGCACCATAACCAAAGATCAAGAAGGTTTTTAATTCCCGCTTATCTTTTTATATCATCATTGGCTGCCATAATTATATCAAAAACATCAATATGTGCCGTTTGTCATCCTCGGATGACAACGTCCAATGTCCGAATACAAGATTTTCGTCTCTTGAGAATGTGGATTGATAAGCCACAGAATGTCGGTAAGTTCGACTAAGTGTTTCCTATAGTAAAAGAAAAATTTATACATTTTCTTCCACCACTGCAATTATTAAATGAGATTAGTAAGATTTTCTGTAAGTTAAAAAAAAAACCACAAAAATCCATCACAAAAAAATTCAAACAAATCAGAGTAGTTTCCTTGGTATAACAACCATTCAAATACAAATAATTAGCAGTCTCATAATAACTATTATTTTTTCTATAACAATTATTTCTGCAAATTCAAAAGATGCTTTGACGATTGGTTCATTATAGTTGAAAGGCAGAAAAAAACAGTCGACCAGAAGCAGTTGAACATGACATTTTTGCAACTGACTTGGGTGTACAAATACGGGAAAATAATGAAAATGAAAAACGATTTGTAGGACATAAAATGTCTAGAATCATATCTGGATTTCCTGGAGCTAAAACTTGCTCTGTAATGCACTGGTTTGTGGAATAAGTATGGAGCTGGTTTTTTATTTTTTTTGCACTACCTAGGTGTCCCTGACACAATCAGGAAGGCTAGAATATTCGACCAACCAATCGATAGCATGTAGCGATTTTATCAAAACCAGGCTTAAAACAAGTTCAATTTCAAATTCAAAACATGAAGGATAAATGAAAGGTTATATATTAAAGGAGAAAGTGGTATAATACGTATGAGCTCTTAATAGCTAGATAATAACGTGTAAGAAACATAAAAATACACCAAAACACACACCATATATACCTGTGTATAAGACGAGGCTTACAATAGCAAATTACAATCGAAAAACAGGGGGTCGTCTTATACGCACAACATACAAATTTTGGATTTTTAAAATCATGTTCTTCTTATGTTCGGATTGTCCATAACATGCAAATTCACTAGTGCACTGAAACTACTAAATGTTAGTATGAATGAACACAATTTCTTATTTTGATGAACATTTAAAAACTCATTAAATGGTATTTGGAAAATTAGCCTTGCATTTGGCTCCATTTTTGGCCAGCTAGATACAGATATCAGGACCATAAAAAGAGCTGAAAACGTGGGAAATCCGACCATGAAAGAGGTGTCGTCTTATACGCCCGACATACAAAAATAGTCAAAAAATCTACTCGGTGGTCTTATACGCGAGTCGCCTTATACACATGAGTATATACGGTACCCCACTCTGTCATGTTCATCCCCAGCCCCACGTAGGGTCTGAAGAAGCCTAGCCAGCAGGAACTAATGCCTTTGTTACAGCTAAATATGTTCTGAAGGGGTAGTGGATAGCACATCATGGTGTGTCAATTTTTTTGTCTAATTGTTGCAGCTACAGTAAATACTGTATGTTCTGGAGGGCTATTTATCGACAGGAGGTGTTTATTCAAAGCAAAGGCATTTATTCAAATACAGTAATGTATGTAAATGTTGCACCATAGAGGCACTATTTTTATGATGATACTATATAAGCAACAAAAATACAAAAAGTTTTGGAGCTTTTCATAGTTATTTGACATACCACATTAAAATGTGTAACAGACTGCTACTCCTTGCTACTGTTTAGTCACTAAGGACAAAAACCAACTTAGACCAAACTAAAGCTAAAACTACAGTACTTGACACAGAACCGACTTTAAACAGAAAAATAAATGTGTATGTCCATGTAGTTTATCTAGTCATACAAAAATAACAATATCAATAATAGTATAACATTGAAACCTTTAAACAGATTTTCAATTGATCCATAGCTATGTTTTATGCTCCTTTCTATCATGTAAGTAGAAAGTTTAAACTTTGTTTCTCAACTCCTTATGTGTGAACTGATTTTCTAAAAATAGACAGATTTTAATGTATTCTGGCCCAGGATATCAGGTCAAAGTTCAAGTCACAAGACTGGGATGCCTTTATGATCTGAACTTGTAGACTTCTTACAACAATTGGTAAGAGTAGCTTCATAACCACCCTACAAAAATAGGCTTCCAGCAGGAGTGTGTGTCTATGCCTTATACTGTATTATTAGGCCATGGGGTGAAGCTCAAAAGACGTCTAGAAAGCGAATTCCGTTCCGATTTTTTCATTATAAAAAATTTAGGCCTAAAATAGTTAAGTAATATGTCTTGAATCAAATATAGAAAGTTCGACCAAAATATCTTCTGCAATTTTAAGAAAATTACCGTTTTATTACGTTCCTAGGCTGCTGGTCGTCGGAAAACACACCGCGATACAGCGGTGTAGAAGCACGTCGCGATCATACCATGAGCTGTCCACTTGCGTCATCTCGCATGAAATCGCGTCATTTTAGGTCAAATCGTGTCAAGTAATGTCGGATTGCGTCAGTACACGTCAATTCGCGTCAACTTACAGCATAATTATTAATGAGAAATTTCAACAAAAAAACTTATTTTATTACAAGATACAAGATACAAGATACAAGATAGCTTTATTGTCAAATTAAAATTTGAAATTGGTTTTTCTCATGGCAACAAAATATAAACATGACAACAATAAAACACGGATATGAAATATAGTGATATTATATAATAATAATAATAATAATAATAATAATAATAATAATAATAATAATAATATATAATAACAATATATAATGTGAAATGTGGCAAGACATTCTCGGGTGTTGTTATTATTGTGATACCTCAGAGACAGACCAGAAATTTATTTATCGATGGTTAACATGGTAATTATATTGTAATTGCAATTCTTTGATATTCTTTTCAAAACAATAATTGTGTAACAATTTAAAGAAAATGTATTAGTATTTTGACTTCTTTTGACTCCTGTGGTCTTCCTTTTGACAATGTGTCTGCATGTTCCCTGTATGTGTACTAAAGTACACACTTCATTCTTACTGTATTTTTGCATTCATATTCATTTTTTTAAATTATTGTATTTATTTTAATTTCAAATTGTAATAAAGGATTAAATGTGGGGAAATTTTAACTTGATGCATTGTTATGATGTGCATGGATGTATATTTGTTTTGTATACTCCGGTTGACACATGTTGGGACACATTTTATTAAATAGAAATTGAAATTTAATACTGTAATATGAAAAATTAATATTTATTTCTCAAATATTCTGAGAGCTTATACAATATATAACTCTATATTTATGTACTGTACAAGTGTTATACATCTTAATAAAAGCTTCTTGCGCTCTAGTGAGTCTGTTACTTTTTAAATTTTCTATATAATACTTAATAAATAAATACAGTGAAGCGTTTCGCAGTCCTTTGTCATTGTGTGATTATTCTCATGGTTCTAAAGTTCTCAAGGGTTACACTGTTACATTATATGGTACTTTTTTAAACTTTTGTACATCATACATAATAAATAAAAATAGATAATGCTTTACATACTCCTGTGTCATTGTGTGTTTAGTCTCATGGTTCTAAGTTCTTACATTCTTATGGGTTACACCATTACATTATAATTTTTAAAAATTTTCTATAATATACCTGTACAAAATGAATAAAAATAGATAATGCTTTACGTACTCCTGTGTCACTGTGTGTTAAATCTCATAGTTCCAAAGTTCTTACTTTCTCATGGGCTACACCGTTACATTATCCTTTTTAAAGTTTTCTTTATTATACCTGTACAAAATAAATAAAAATAGATAATGCTTTTAACGTACTCCTGTGTCACTGTGTGTTAAGTCTCATGGTTCCAAAG
>NW_022749211.1:27894-30836 GCF_011630105.1 Anneissia japonica | reverse complement strand
TCGGAGCATTTCATGTTCATTTTATTGCACTGACATCTGCCTTGATTGCACCCGGTCTTACAACCGCATTTGATGATCTCCATTAAACTATGCCTACTATATTATTTAAAATATACAATTTTAATTTATAAGATTAATTTTTACATGAACATAATAATTCATACTTAAACAATATATTAAATTTAAATGTAAATATGATGACATTAACGAATAAATAACAATAATTAAACGTGTACATAGTATCTATCACTACTACAATAACAAAATTAATATTTTTCAATCTTATTATAATCAATTTTATATAGCCGGAGTTAGGCCTAGTTTCGACCTAGGCAAACCTTTGCTAAAAAGGTACACTTTCTCCATCAAAAGGCTTTTTCTATGAATGCAATGACCTGTTCGAAGCACGAACTCCTGTAGACCAAACCCAGTAGTACAGTACCGTTACGATTTTCAATCGTACGGTAAGCTAAGTGGGGTAGGCCGGGGCGCGATTATTTTTTCCGTACGAAACATTTACATGAAACTCCACTCGGGCTGTCTCAGCTGAATCGACCCGAAAATCTCATTGCAGAATTCAGGAGGTCAAAAGGTCATCAACAGATAAACGTCTACAAAACAACTTCTGAGAGAACGTCGCTGTCTAATTTTTAAAAATACATTGATGTTACTATATGTTAATACCAATGGGTCGTTTAAAATGACATATGATATTTGATTAAGCTGCACAAGTAATGAAAAGTGTTATTTTAACTTGAGTTACATACTATGACAATTTTAATTTTTTAGTTAGGCCTTGGTTTTGCATAATTACCTAGGCCTACTCAAGACCCTTTCTGGGAAAAGCTAAAAACGCTTTCTGGGAAAAGCACAAAGAGTAAGGAAAAGCGCGTTTTTCTTCATCATATGAAACAGGGTGACAGTTATTTTCAAATTAAGAGAAGAGCTCAGAATAGGCAGCTCTAACATACTGGATGCCATAAGACCTGCCAAAAGGGCAAAGCACCAAATGAATGTAAAAATGAGCTAGTTATTAATATTAGGCATAGTAATCGGCAGTTTCTTGATTACAAGGCTAGACCAAGTTAATTACATGTAATGCCGAAATTATTATTATTATTATTGTTATTATTATTATTGTTATTAATTATTATTACCTGTACGTTAAGGGGAACTTAGACAATGGAGGAATTAGGGAGCCTCGCAAAATAAAGCAACGCGTATACCCGTCTACAACGCGTGGTTGGGGATTAAAATCTCTTCGCGTTGACGACGAGTGGTTCAAGATACTGATCAAAAATTTGGACGATTCCATTTCGCGATTTAGGGTTCGTTTTCCGACGTTTTTGTTCTACTTGTTTGCCTCGGTTATCTCGTGATTTTGATGTACTGTAATTTATCGACAAGTCTCTTTTCTATGTTTCGTCATAAGTTTCATTCATTATTATGAATTAATTTTAATATACTATATCCTGTCATTTGTTATTGAGCTATTCTGTAAAATTTAAAACCGAAATGTCGAATACCAAGACTCGAAACCCACTGAAATTTCCTATACACTTTTATATCTGTCTCTTATACACATCTAGATGTGTATAAGAGACAGCTTTTATACTGTATTATAATCAGGCCAAACTCATGTTTTTGCCATGAATATTGACGGGATAAACGCAATTTAATGCCAGTGTATTGCTTTTTCTAGAACTATTCATAGGAACATTCCCACGCTCTGCTGATATGGAAATACAGACTGAATCAAAGTGTACGTGTCATTGATCTTGCTGCGGCCGAGTTATGCGTAGCTCAAACCCTTTGTACGCCGCCCAGTGTTATAACCAGGCCAAACTCATGCTGTTGCCATGAGTATGGAGGAATAAATTCGTAGTGACAGGATAAAAGCAATTTAATGCCAGTACCTGCTTCTTCTAGAACTATTTATAGGAACAGTCCCGCGGTTCTGCTGCTATAGAAATTGACTATTATTAGGGGTAATTGATCTTGCTGCGGGCCGAGTTATGTATAGCCGTACCCTTTGTACGGCGCACAGTGATAACGACTCGACGTTACCATGGAAAAGCATAGCACAAACTAAGAAAATATCAGTCTCTGAATTTTTGCATGCCATTAAATCTTGTATTTATTATTTTCTTTAAGTCTCATTTTCAATAATATTTTATATTTGTATATATTTGAAAATGGATTTGGTACGATACAAATTAATTAATTACAATAAAGACAACAAGGAAGTGACAAACAGAAATTAAAAATCAAACAAGAATAGCTCATTCAGTAGAACATAAATTAAAGTTAATTAGCGTAAACAGTTTATTACATGAACATAGGCCTAATTAGTGATCAAGATCTACTGTGTGTGTGCAGTCGCTTGTATATGCTTGTATGATAATCTGATCTAAACACAATACCTTTATTTTAGTGGGGTTTTTTTTGTTTTTTTTTCATTTTGGAAGCTTAACAACAATAATTTAGGGCAAAAAAATGGCTACCGTATCCGAAAACACCATTCCTCTACACCCAGGCCCAATGTCTGTTTTCAAAATGACCTACAGAGAATGAATGAAAATAAATGGGGAAAAAATAATGCCACCCTAGCTTAGCCTAAATTCTGATATTCATCGTATATGTTGAGTATTTATTGGCGGTCACTGTATTTTATTATGAATAGGACTACAAATAGTAGGCCTATTGTACACTTATTTTTGATATAGGCCTACCATAATATATTTTAAATGCAAGGTTATTCCCAACTATTATATCGGAACAAATTATAGACAATAAATCAATGGATAGAAAAAACAATTTAAAGAATGAAATAATGATAATATGTGAAGAGATCGTAATTCAGTAAATATCCCATAGCCCATTGAGTACAGGACCAGAGTCAAGCGTCTAACTTTTACTTTGTAGAGTATGTCAAAACCACA
>NW_022749211.1:11710-25625 GCF_011630105.1 Anneissia japonica | reverse complement strand
GTCACAGTTAGTTACACACGTACATCCCATAAGTCCGTGAGATTTCATAGACCTACCGTAGGTAAACATAGAAAGAGCAATACAGTAATAGTAAAACTCGAGCGTCACGACATTGCGAAGTGTCTGATTTTGTTCCTAGTATCGTACTCACTCGAGTCAATCCGAGATGGCCCGAGTGAAGTTTCATGTAAATGTTTCGTACGGAAAAAAAATCGCGGCCGGGGCCTCCACAGTCAGCACCATTTTTTTTAAAGAATATTTTTAATACATTGTACAATGTGTCTGGGTAAGGTACTCACGGGACTACACTACACTTGGTAATGATAACTTATCATTGCTATCGATTTCGTGTCGATGTAACGACGATAGCAAACAGGGTGGAAGTCTTATCACATCCTCGTAATCGTATGTCTTTCCCTCATCCATTCCAACAAGAGGCACATCCTCCTAGCCTAGCTAGTAGGCTAGTTAAGACACAAGTTTGTCAGCTATAGTTCGGTTATGACTGTCTAAAACTATCCATAGTTTGTTACAAGTAACAATCTTCAAGAATCTGGTTGCGGTAACTAGAATTGGAGTTTCATTAGCAATTTCTTCGCGGTGAAAACAACACTTTATATTACAACACCTGCACACTGTCCGCCGCTAGTCGCCATGTTGTTGTTTACTGTTGTTGGCTGTACCACAACACGTGAAGTTATTGTAACAAAATCAATTTAATAGTAATCTAAAAAATATTATTCTGTAATTAAAATACAAACTTTATTTAATTATAATTTTTAAATTTGTTTTTAAAGCAGTAATACGAAGTTCGCAAATAATAAACTACGTATCAAAATACAATATTCGTACGAGTACAGTGACGTTTACAAAATGTCGTGTGCTAATCTAGCGCAAAGAACTTTCAATTTCGTAAGTTTAAACGTCATTTTCTCGTATTTGCAGAAGTTCTGACGGTCGAACTTTTTTTTGGTGCTTTTAAATATTATTATAATAATTATCATAATGAGTGAAAGTATTAGGAAAATTTCGGAACGGGACTGAACGTTAGGATTTTCACCCCATGGCCTATATGTTTACTAAATTATCTACATGGAGAATCGGTTATCAGGAAATAACAATAATTAGGAAGGTTTCGCACGCAAACGCGTACGGTTAATGTGACAGATACGTCATCATTTTGACGTCATACGCCGGCTGCTATCCGCTAAACGTGTGGAAGACAGGCATATCTCGGTCACTACACTTAAGTGAAAAACGAGTAGGGAAATTTTGGATTTCTAGTAGGATCTTCGTTTATTTTTTTACATTTTACATAAAGTGTAAAAAAATACACTACACGCCTGGATGGGTTGTACCAGAATCTTAGGGACGTTCCCAGTTCCTCATACGCCCACTAACAATATTGGTTAAAATTCCGTACCTGGGATCGGGGAATTTCACTGTGGATTAGGCTTATGGAATCGAATTTATAGGGGTGGCGAAATCTCTGTCACCACCAATGGTTTATCTTCATTATTTAACTACCGGACGTACATTGTGTCGGTCTCGGTTTAAAACAAAATGTCTTGCAAACGTCTTAAGTTCGCGTCAAAGCTATTTCGTCATCATCCAGCATTGAAATACATTAATGTCGTCGTTATACTATCAGTGCTACAGTATCTCCTCCATCTCGCATAACAATGTTCGATTCCTTAGCATTTTTTTTATTTCTTAGATCATAATATATTATTTTCCCTGAGGAATTATTCTTTTTAGTAAATTCTTGTGCATGTAGCCTACATGTTAAACCATTTATTTTGTAATAGATATCCAAATCCAAATGAGCCTTGGGCCATCTTTAAAGGAAGAAAAACATCAAATGTAATTAAATTATATGCCCAATGCATTTCTAGATATGAAGAAAAAATAAGATTGTGAAGTGTATAGGGTCTATTTGAAAAATAAATCAGATCACCAATTACAACGAGTCATCTTCATTATCGTCATTAGTGCTTAAACCTTATAAAATATATACATATATTCGGGCTGAATATGATTGGAGGTTTCGAAATATCAATTTTAACATTTTATTTATTTTTTTTTTTTTCCAATTTTGAAACATTATATACAGTTCGCCCTTCAAATCGAGACCCCCTTTGGGAACTGAAAATTTGGAGTGTTCTGGGGGTTAGACTCCACTTAGAGACTAGCTTGTGTTAAAAGGTTGAAGATTGTGTTTTGTGTCTTAGGAAAAGTGATCTCGAATTAGAGTGGTCTCGGAATTAAAGGGGGTCCCGAATTGGAGTGTGCGCTGTATTCATATTCTTAACTAAACCTTTATTTTATTTCTCTTCTATTTACTGAACCTTGCCTGATTTTATAAATCACTATCTGTAAATACTATAGGCCTATTCTCTTTTGTGCAATAATTCCCCTGGCTTCTGGACCCTATTGGAAATAATCGTAGTGTACAAATACTAGACTTAAAGGGCCATCCAAGCATTAAAATAATTAAAAAAACAGAGTGTAAAGTATATACATCTTTCTAATTTTATTGTCATTTATAACCACTGTCGGTCAAATCAAATACTGTACAAAATTTGAGCTTCTTGCGTATAAATTTAGAACACGTTTCCTACAAGCATTGATAACAGACATCAAGTCTAAACTAGTATATTTTTCCATAATTAAGTCATCTAGGACTATCGGTTTAGTACAGAGTAACGGAACTCAAATTTCTAGAGTAGGTCCTACACAACAGACTGATAAAAGCATGGATGATCAAATGAGCCTTTTACCTTACAAATTACTTCGAACGTTATTGAAGACACATTTTTTTTTTACAAATAACAACAAAAATATAAATCAAAGCCATGTTCATGTGATAAAAATTCACATGTATCTATAAAATTAGCAAAACAACATTAAATATGTTTATTTAAAACATTAAAACAAGACTAAAAATATTCTAAACGATTATAAAGATGTAGGCCTATTATTAACACATGCATAGAACTATATAGTCGTATCATTAGAACGAGAAAGCGCACTGTTTAAAATATTTAAACAACATTAAAGATACATTTGAAACATATAACAGCGAAAAAAACAGAGGAACTCTAACAGTATATGCAAAAAAATATTTACAAGCATCACACATTAACGGTCAAATCAAATACTGTACAAAAATGTGAGCTTCTTGCGTATAAATTTAGTACACGTTTCCCACAAGCATTGATAACAGACATCAAGTCTAAACTAGTATATTTTTCCATAATTATGTCATCTCGGACTATCGGTTCAGTACAAAGTAACAGAACTCAAATTTCTAGAGTAGGTCCTACACAACAGACTGATAAAAACATGGATGATCTAACGAGTCTTTTACCTTACAAATAAATGACTACGAACTTTATTGAAGACATACATCTTATACAAATAACAACACAAATATATATCAAAGCAATATTCATGTGATGAAAATTCACATGTATCTATAAAATTAACAAAACAACATTGAATAGGCCTACGTTTATTTAAAACATTAAAACACTAAAAATATTCTAAACGATTATAATTTATATAGATATATTTGAAACATGTAACAGAGAGAAAAAAAGGAACACAGGAACTCTAACAGTATGTGCAAAAAATTATTTACAAGCATCACACATTAACGGACACCGGCTATTTCTGCGTCAAAACAAGAAGGATTTTAAAAAGCCAACAACAGCTTCTAAATTGTTATTGTTAGTTTTATAAATTAATATGTAATGTTGTAGATTTGTAGAAGTGAAGTTAATTGCAGGAAAGCAGTGATATATACAATCCCCTTACTACTGTTGAACACAATTCTCACTATAAACAAATTATATGACTATTGTATTACATGAACTGCTCAATTTCTGTAACATTTATAAAGCCTTATAAGAAAGTATAATACATACTCCAAGTATTGAAATGCACGCCATCGTGTTGGGATTTAATAATTCGACATTAATTATATCATCATCAGCAATGAAAAAATTATCCATATTTACAAGTATATGCACAAATACCAAAAGTGTTTTAACTAATCAAAACATTACCTCTAGTAGGTAGATAAATCACTGTTATTTCACCTACTAGAAGGTGAGTGACATCCTGTTAAGTCAGATTTTGCTATATGTATTAACTGCCCCTGTTTGTAGAATAGGCCTATGTTAAAGCATAGACCAAGATACTCTATGCAGACCACAAGTTTGTGGTGATTGTAATTCTAGATTACAGACAGTGAACTTAGCTATCTTCCAACTATGCATTCAAGGTTTGCCATTCTCACTTAGCAACAGACTTGTTTTGGAATAGTCACCAAAACAGTATATCAGTTCAGTTCATGGATTCAATGCAACAGGTTCTGGAGAAGAAACTGATGTAAGTTTATATTGAATTATGTTCTAGGATTATAATTAATAAATAAGATTAAATTAGTACTCTCATTGAGGATACAGTACTCTCATTTAGTACATAATCATCATTATTAGCAGTTTATAGATGCTGTTGACTACAGTATGATATAATCAGGGACCTGATACTGTATAATAATTGCAGTATATTATGTCACTGTAATGATTATTTATAATAATCAACCCTTAGATATGAATTACCTTTAATTTATATGTTTATATTTTCTATTTTATTATATGTTGTATAGCATGTATTGGTATTCTATTTAAATTGATATAATCATTGTCATGTGAACATGTTTGGATTATATTGTCCGTACGATTGTTGATACGGCAAGGTGTTCTAAATTGTTACATTACTCAGGTCAAACTGGTATCTTGCTCTAATGCCAGTAGGCAATGTACTTTTGAGCTGTGTTCACGTAAAAATGACTATGATAATTGATTTAAGTTTAGTAGAATATGGTAACATATCAAATACATATGGAACAGTAACCATTAAGGTTTTCTGTAGTGAGTTCAACTAACTATGTGGACTTACATTTTTATCGTTAATTTGTTATGTTAAATGTTTATATGCCATAGAATAGTTACTATTTGTAAGTAAACTTTAGGAATTATTTGAGAGTACAGATAATTAATATCGGCCTACCTACTCAGTATAAGGCATTTGGTAATTAGACTAAACACCTAAAATTGAAGGTTGCCAAGGCCATTTGCTCTCATTCATAGGTATTGAACGCGATTCTGAATTTTACTAACGATATTTCAAAGATAAAGTTATATGCAGCTATTTTTAAAAGTAGGCCTAAATAAATTTAACAAACCAAATTGAATACTAGATGGATTATTGATCATTAGTATTAACTAATGATGATGATGACATAATTAATGTCGAAATATTGAATCCCAACACGATGGCGTGAATTTCAATACTTTGGAATATGTATTATACTTTGAGATTAATCAGTGGACCTTTCAGTATTAACCCAGTTGTTTAAAAGCTTCAATGTGGAACTTCGCAAAAAGCAAAGAAATAATTGTAACTAAATAGTATAAAATAATAATTTATCCTTAATTTTTAATGCACATTTGAAAAATCTATTTTCGCATGACTAAATTATTACAAACCATTTATGTTTTTATTAAAACCTCAGAAAGTTGTGCATTTCATTAACTGTCCAGCACTGTACAGCATTGATTATAATTTCGGAGCCTATCTGGTCAAAGAGAGAAGATACATGTTCAATGCCAGGATATTACCAGACTCTCCGCATTCAAAGCTTCCTTCACAAGATGGGCACGTCGCACTTGACAATGTACCTGTAAACTCGGCAACAAACGATTCTGTCTCACACAGAGGACATGTGTATCTGGCTTGCTGCAATCCTTGCAATTTACCAATCAAATCCGCTGCTCTTTGGTGTCCGTATTTGATAAAATATTGTTTTTCACTGTCAAATAGATCATTCAGGGTCCAGTAGACATCGATAAATTTAAGGTCCAGAACATTGGCGCTTTGAACTCTAAAGAAACCCATATCTCCCCAGCTATCTCCCCATGAATTCATAAGATACAGGCACTCACTGTTAAAGCTTGTTAGAACAACTGCATGTCCATCTAACTTTTGATCTCCACTTCGTTTCTGTATGTCCAGTTTGTTTTTACCGAGGATTCCAGTTCTGTTGTTTTTATAGAACTTACTAAAGATGTCCCATTCCGATTTAGTAAGACAGAATATAGCAACCACGGGTCTGTTTGCGGTGATCGCTTTCTTGGCACCATCGACATCAACCTGTTTACAGTGAAGTCGGTATTTTGAACAAATACTTTTGAAAACATCATACGTAACTGCTCCATCTGATCCATGAAGACTAACCATTTCATCCCGCAGTGTTTTAAATTCGGGATAACCACCATACCTTCCAGGAATACTTTTCAGAGACAAGTGAAGAACCGCAGCTGATGCGTTGGCATAACAAGTACCCCCAACTTGCTTTTCTTGCGCTTTGAATCCAGTTGTGCTCTGATTGATGTAAATATCCAGAGATACCGAGGTAAGCATATTGGAAAGCACTTCCCCAGAACAAACAACATTTCGCGCTAGATCACAAACTTCATTAATGTGTTTAGGATGGTTAACCAGCAGAAACAACCTGGTATTATTGTTTTCGAAATCAACTTTCCAACCTTGTTTTATGAAGACTGTTCTTGGGAGAGATTGTGTTGTGATGGTTGAAGACAGATTGAATAAAAACTGAGCACCATCTTCCCATAGTTGGTCGGACTTATTAAAAAGGTGTCGCGGATCAATATTTTGTGATCTTGTAATATAGCAACTCACAACAGTAACTCCGGCCTCTTTGAGCTCCCCTTTTATCGTCTCAATGTCCCCCCGATCGGTTGGCATTCCGTCTGATATGATGAATAAAAGCTTATTTCTGTACTTTGCGTTACGAAGTAACGGCATTGCCTGACGAAGAGCCTTAAACAAAGGCGTGTCGCCATAAATGAATGGCCTAACAATTTCCTTCAACTCTTTTATTCTTTGTGAATCCAGTTGTTTGCGATCATCAATGCATCCATTAATAATGGTCGATGCTTTTTTAGCTGGCAAAATACTTTCTGATTCAACGTCCTTCATCATTAATGAAAATATCTTGTCTTGCACCTCTTCAATATCTTTTTTTGTTGCCTGCTTAAATGTTGTGACTGTAGATGCATAAATCCTAGAAAAAACCGTACTAAGAGCATTTCCTAAGTGTCCACGTACCGGTACCGTCCAATCTCTGCAAGCATCTGGTAGACACTCTTGGGCAACTTTCTTCGCAAAACGGCTCTCGGCTTGTAACTTATCGAACACTGCTGAAGCCATTTCATGTGAAACTACAGACTTTACAGTATTCGTGTCTGCCCATTTGCGTATCTGACTTGCTCCGTTTCTTTCTAGGATTGAGAATATACCATTTAAAATAACACCATACGAAACTTTACTGCGACTAGATATATGCTTAAAAGGTTCTATTGTTCTCAGCACGTCAAATAGTCCAGATTTGAACATTGCACCCACACCAACAGCAAACACTTTATGCTCAGAGGACAAGTTGTGTTTGATAAGGTTATCCATGACATGAAATACTGAATTCACCCACTCCCCTCCTTCTTGCTCTATTTCACCAGCATTTTCAGCCATTGATCCAGAAACGTCCAGAAGCATCCCTGTCAAACTTGCCATATTAAACGAATCTGTAAAATAATATAAAGATAAACTATAATATAATGATTGTCCCAATGTCCCCCAGCCGATGTGGGAAGGTCTACATTGGTGAAACAGGACGAGATCTCCGTACTAGGCTCAAGGGACACCAAGGCCATGCCAGGAGAGGGGAACAACAAAAATGGTCTATAGTCATGCACTCCCACGTCAATAACAGCGTGTACATTGGGACAAAGCCGAACTAATAGCCACTGTTCCATCGCACTCCAGGGACCAGAGAAGCCATAGAAATCCACAAACACAATATACTGTCATTAAGATATCGGATTTGTCATAAGCGATATTTGGCTGTCCATGTTTAATCGACGCAGCTAAGCAGCCCCACCATTTTCCCGCCTTACTGGAATTATGCCTTTGGTTTTTGGTCGTTCCCATCCCCTTTATCCATCCAATCACCAACCAGCCTGTCCACCCAAACATAAGTATTTCTCTGTTTGGAATTTCTGCAGATATTATTCTCCTGAAGACGATTGAAGCAACTCAATCGAAACGTCAAGACTTTCTCAACTACAAAATTTCTTCTCAGAACTACCTACGTGGTGTACCGCAAGCTTCAACATAGCCTATTATGTTATTACTTCGCAGTGCAAACCTTAAAACAATACTTTATAATGATTGTTGTTAATCTTTCATAACCGATTTTAAAAAGTATTTAAAAAGGCAAAGGTTTGAGTGGACTTGTTGTTAATTGTGTGAATTTCCAAACTGAAGACACTTTGAAAGAAACTCATCGCACATTTATTTTTTCTCACGGATTATGTGTTAATGAAAATAGGTTTTAATTATTGAATAAATCCCTGAAGTTTTTTGCAAAGCAAAGAATCGAAAACTTTAAAATTGATAAAACGTATTGAGAGATAGATGAGTCACCATGAGTTATTATGACAACACCTCATGGTAAAACCACGTGTAATGCATAAAATATTCAAGGTGTTCAAACATATCTCGCCCTATTGATACCTCTCTATATGTAAATTGTACAGAATTAAGGTTTGGATAATATACTTAGACTGTGGGCCCAACCTTGAAAAGTAGTCTAGAAAGTGATTTGAGATACGATGCTCTCCTCTCTACATGAAAGCTTGGCATTTTGCGAAGAGACATGTGAACAATTAAAAAATGAAAAGTTCTCCAAAAAATGTTGGACTTTTTGAATACTAATTAAGGTCAAATGTCAGAATAGGAATAAAATGCAATTTTAATCTATTTAAACAAATTTACTCTTAGCATAGCATATTAAGATTTTAAAAGGTCTCATCATACTGTATAACTTAATTCAGTAAAAATATATGAAATATATTTGCATATTAATGAAGTCAGAGGTTAGAATTTGAATATAATTTATTTAATTATACACGATACAGGAGCCTATTGTGTATGGATTTAACTTTTGTTTAATCAAAATCTCTAGTCCTTTGTTTACTGTTAGTATATCATATTATGAAGACTATATAAGTCATCACATAACTCAATTCAATGAAAACGTATGAAAAATGGTTGCATAATGAGGTCATAGGTCAAAAATTGAAGAAAATTCCTTTTATTATACATGATACAGAAGCCTATTGTGTACAGATTAAACTTGTTTCATCAAAATCACTAGTCTTGTTTGAACAAATTCGCTCTTAGTATATCATACGGATATTATCATATAACTCAATTCACTAAAATTGCATGAGAAATGTTTGCATAATAATTAGGTCAGAGGTCAGAATTTGAATAAAATTATGAAGCCTATTTTGTACAGATTTTTTTTTTTCAGCAAAATCACCAGTCTTTTGTTTTAAAAAAATTACTCTTGGTATATCGTGTGGATATATATATAGGTCATCATCTAACTTAATTCACTATTAAACATTGTATGATAAATGTTTGCATAATAATGAAGTCAGAGGTCAGAATTTGAATAAAATTCATTTTATACATGATACAGAAGCCTATTGCGTATGGATTTAACTTTTTTCATCAAAATCCCTAGTCTTTTGTTTAAACAAATTTACTCTTAGTATATCATATGAATATTATGTATGTCATCATATAACTCAATTCACTAAAATTGTATGAAAATTGTTTGCATAATAATTAGGTCAGAGGTCAGAATCAGGATAAAATTCAATTTTTACACGATACAGAAGCCAATTGGGTACAGACACTCTACAGAAGGCTGTGTATGGATTTAACTTTTGTTTTATTAAAATCACACAGTACTTAGTACATAGGCCTACATATAAAGATCTATACTTTATAAACCTTAATATAACCTAAATTCAATAGCATAGCGTACCCAAACATCTTGGATTTGTTGCATACTAATGACCTAAATGAGATCAATGATCAGAAATTTCCATACAAGTCCAATGTAAAAGCACTGAATTAAAAACTAAACATTTTCTGTTAAAGGTCTTAACTAAAAGACTAAAAAAATATTATAATGATTGGTTTACATTCATAAAAATTATGTCTTCATGCATATTGTCACTGTTTTTACGAAGTGACACAAACCTAAAAATTAATTAACTGAAAATTGATATCTAGGCTAACGTTTGGCTGTAGAACAGGAATATGACATGACTTTTGGTATACCGGACCACGTTAGAAAAATTTTGCTTCGTAAAGACCCTAACTTATTTGGTTGCGTAATTTTTCTTCCATTTTTAGACTCCGTTAAAATACCCAAATCAGTTATTAAATGGATCTTATGAAACAAATTATTAATATATAGTTGGAAATGTTTCACCACAAAAAATTCCGGATTTTTCAGTTATCATTTTAGGGTGTAATTGTAGGTCAAAAGGTCATTCGGGACAAAAAATACACAAAAATGCCTCATTTTCATGGTGACATTTGACCCTGTGGGCAAGTACGCTTGTTGTTAAAACTTGCACTATTAATAAATTTATATATGATAATCATATGTTCCAAATATCAGCTTGGTGTCTTTATCCCTTCATGTTTAAAAAGCGATTTGCAAAGGGGTATATTTTTCAATTTGTGACAATATCAGTGCGTATATGTGACAAAATTAATTTTTGAATAACGATAAAATTAAAAATAATTTGCCTAACCCCTTGAAACTTATAATTCTAAAACAACTTTATGTGCTTATTGCAGGCATGCAGTTTGTTAAGGGGTATAGTGTTTCACTAGTAAGATATGTCCCCCCAAAAATGGCCCAAGTGTAAATTTTGTTACTATTGATTTCAAATGAGCATAATATTATTCATGTACTGTCTAGAGCCACGAAACCTTTCATTCTAGGACAACTTTTTGTGTTGATTTCAGTTATGCAGTCTGTTAAAGGGATAAATCGTTTAATTAGTAAGATATTATGCCCCAAAAATGGCCCAAGTGCAAGAATTATGCAATAAAATAGTGTTACTATTGATTTCAAATGAGCATAATATTATCTGTGAACTGTCTAGAGCCATGAAACCTTTCATTCTAAGACAACTTTTTGTGCTGATTTCAGTTATGGGATGCATTGTTTAATTAGTAAGATATTTTGCCCCAAAAATGGCCCAAGCGCAAGAATTGCACTATATATATATTGCGCACATTGTTGTGCGACTATATTTTTGATATATTCTAGTACCCATTTGTACACTTATTTAATTCATGCAGTCTGCTAAGGGATACATACAGTCTTTAGTTAATAAGATAGTTTGCCCCAAAAACGGCCCAAGTGCAACAATCGAGCAATAACATTGTGTGACATTGATTTGAAATGAGCATAAATTTTACATTGTACTGTCTGGGGCCATGAAAGTTTTACTTAAAAAATAACTGTTTGTTCTTAATTCAGTCATGCACTCTGGTAAGGGACACAATTTTTAATTATTAAGATAGTGGGCCCCTAAAAGTGGCTCATGTGCGAGAATGGTGAAAAAGCACTGTTATTTCACAATTCTAGGGCCGGTACAAATCTTACTAATTAAAGACTGTGTTCCTTACCAGACTACGTGACTGAAATAAGCACAAATGTTTTCCTAGAATTAAAGGTATCATGGCTATAGGCAGTAGTTCACTGATAATATTGTGCTCATATTTAAAATATATGTTATTATGCAATTCTTGCACTTGAGCCATTTTTTGGTGCAAAATAACATACTAACTAACCACTCTGTCCCTTAACAGACTGCATGAATTAAATAAGCATACAAATGTGTACTAGAATATAAGGTTTCATGGTTCTAAACAGTACACTGTTAATGTTATGCTCATTTGAAATATATCAATATATAGTTGCACAATGTTCATGCACAATTCTTGCACTTGGGTCATTTTTGAGGCAAAGTATCTTACTAATTAAACAATGCATCCCTTTAACAGACTGCATAACTGAAATCAGCACAAAAAGTTGTCCTAGAATGGAAGGGTTTTAATGACTGTCTAGACAGTACATTGATAATATCATGCTCATTTGAAATCAAATAGAGTAAACACAATTTTATTGCACAATTCTTGCACTTGGGCAATTTTTGGGGCAAAATATCTTACTAATTAAACAATGCATCCCTTTAACAGACTGCATACCTGAAATCAGCACAAAAGGTTGTCTTAAGGTAGATTCACACCGAATCCGAATTCGGTTCGCAGAACGTTTTCGATGCGCGTCTTAGTACGCGCCTCTATTCTTTACCACTGATTCGATATTCTTTTTTCGTTTTGTTAGCCATACGAACCGAATTCGGCTTCGGTGTGAATGCAGCGTTAGAATGAAAGGTTTCATGGCTCTAGACAGTTCACAGATAATAATATGCTCATTTGAAATCAATAATAACACCATTTTATTGCATAATTCTTGCACTTGGGCCATTTTTGGGGCATAATATCTTACTAATTAAACAATTTATTCCTTTAACAGACTGCATAACTGAAATCAACACAAAAAGTTGTCCTAGAATAAAAGGTTTCATGGCTCTAGTCAGTACACGGATAATATTATGCTCATTTGAAATCAATAGTAACACAATTTTATTGCGCAATTCTTGCACTTGAGCCATTTTTGGGGGGACATATCTTACTATATGAAACACTATACCCCTTTAATGAACTGCAAGCCTGAAATAAGCACATAAAGTTGTTTTAGAATTATAAGTTTCAAGGGTCTAGACAGATTATTTTTAATATTATCGTTATTCAAAAATTATTTTTTTTTACATTTACGCACTGATATTGTCACAAATTGAAAAATATACCCCTTTTCAAATTGCTTTTTTAAACATGAAGGGATAAAGACACCAAACTGATATTTGGAACATATGATTATCATATATAAATTAATTCATGGTGTGAGTTTTAACAACAAGCATACTTGCCTACAGGATCAAAGGTCACCATGAAAATGAGGCATTTTTGTGTATTTTTTGTTCTGCATAACCTTTTGACCTACGATTACCCCCTAAAATGATAACTGAAAAATCCGGAATTTTTTGTGGTGAGACATTTCCAACTATATATTAATAATTTGTTGCATAAGACCCATTTAATAACTGATTTGGGTATTTTAATGGGGTCTAACAATGGAAGAAAAATTACGCAACCAAATAAGTTAGGGTCTTTATGAACCAATATTTTTGTAACGGGGTCCGAAATACCAAAAGTCATGTCATATTCCTGTTCTACAGCCAAAAGTTAGCCTAGATATCAATTTTCAGTTAATTATCTTTATTCTATTTGAAGATATGGCTAATTGAAAATGCAACTTTACAAATATGTCATAATTGAGAGCTAAAATAATAATAATAAAGTATTTCGCCATACGTTCTTTCAAGAACATAATAAAGTCTTGTTTTGTAAACTGGCATAGGGCCTATTCTATTTTTCAGTAAATGTTTTCTCATACACGATTTCTAACAAAATGTTTCGTTGCACAACTACTGGAGTAGGGAGTTACCAACTCACTCCGACAATGAACATGCTTGCTTCATCAGTTAAGACAAAAGATATCAATTAACGTCTCTGTGGTAACGTTAACTTTTAACCCTACTACTCTAGTATTGTTGCTTTTTATTGAGTAACAAAAGATTGAATCGATACCATGAATCGTGTACATATTTTGAGTATAAATAATTAAGAAACGAATATCATATGTAGGAACTTTAGAAACACTTCAGTGGAGAAAACCAATTTTCAACCTATTCTTACATAAATTATATATGTATACATATATTAAATATATGTGGCCTATATATAAATCATGATATAATAT
>NW_022749211.1:7534-10690 GCF_011630105.1 Anneissia japonica | reverse complement strand
TTAATATTTATGCTGTTGCTGTTAAGAGCTACATCAACTACTGTAATAGTGAAATAACTAGACTCACTTTCACTTGTTCCCACTAGATGTGTCTTGTGTTCATCACTTGACAGTTCTTCAGATGTTCCTTCAAGGGCTGTAGGGGATGGCACATCAGGTGTGACACTTTCTGTCTCCTCTTTTCAAGTGAATAAAGCAGTTTTTGAATGATTAATAATTGAAATTCTTAGTCTACAAATAATATTTTAAGCCTAATATTACAAATCATATCATTTTTACTTATCATGTAAGTAGAAAGTTTAAACTTTGTTTCTCAACTCCTTATGTGTGAACTGATTTTCTAAAAATAGACAAATTTTAATGTATTCTGGACCAGGATATCAGGTCAAAGTTCAAGTCACAAGACTGGGATTGCCTTTATGATCTGTGGCAGCGATGAGAACTGAACTTGTAGACTTCTTACAACAATTGGTAAGAGTAGCTTATAACCACCCTACAAAAATAGGCTTCCAGCAGGAGTGTGTGTCTATGCCTTATACTGTATTATGTTTACTAAATTATCTGCATGGTGAATCGGTTATCGGGAAATAACAATAAAAATATTAGGGAGGTTTAGCACGCGAACGTGTACGGTTAGTGTGACGGATACGTCATCATTTTGACGTCATACGCCGGCTGCTATCCGCTAAACGTGTGGAAGACAGGCATATCTCGGTCACTACACGTAAGTGAAAAACGAGTAGGGAAATTTTGGATTTCTAGTAGGATCTTCGTTTATTTTTTCACATTTTACATAAGGGTAAAAAAATAAATGTATTTTGAATAAGTACGTGCCATTTTTGTGACATTTGAAGACAGAAAATTACGATAGGATGCGTCTCATTTTGGGGCATCAAAACGTTGGTGCTTTGACCATGGTTGGTGGTGTCGGGAGTTTGTGCAGGCCTAGGCCTACTTGTAGCCAGGCACTTCTGGGTCATAAGCAATAGGGCCTATCACAAAATAAATAAAAACATTTCTGGGCAACAAAGAAGTATTTTTCGGCTACAATTTTAAATTTCAATTTCCAAAAGCTTACATATACTAATAAAACTTTGAGAAGCATGATGAGAGAAGAGAACAGAGTATAGGCCTAGGCCTAATAGTAGGCCTAAGCTAACTTAAGGCCCTAGGCCTAGGCTAAGGCCTAGGGTCAAATTGGTATTCCCTTTGCTGTTAAGAATCTGCAACAATGACAAATGACGTTCATCTTCTAGTTTTATGAGGAGATGGTAGAGATATCTGTGTATGGTGCAATTTATGTTTGTTTCTTTCTTTATTGGGTTGAATATTACACTGGAGGTACTGCGTAGCTTGACGGACGTCCAACTACACTACAGTATTTAATATCTAAAAATTAAAATACAGTATGGCCATTTTCAGTCAACAAAAATAAACTGACCTCATCACTTTCGTATCTAAGCAAGAACCCCTGGAATAATCTTGTTAATCTAAACTGGCAGATGGCCAACACACACAACCACCACCAACACTAATTTCACTACTACACTACCTTGTAATGTATCCACTATTTTAATTTCTATTGCTTATTTAAATGTAATTTTATTATGAAATTGCAATATGAAAAAAAAACTTAGGTCTGTCTGAAAGTACAAAAGGCAACATGTGATTAGTTATTATGCACCGTATCAATTGAGCTACTCGTTATATAATTTAGGAGGATAACAATGCACTTATAGGATCCTACAGTACTGTTCGAAAGTTTATAACATAGATGATGATTACATAGAGCAGCTGATGATGGCAGTTGCAGTACTAAGTCAGAAACAAAGTACTGAAAAGGGGCATTTTGGTCAATGAAATCAAAGATAATTTGAATTCCGAAGACCAGCTTCTTCTTGGACTGGTAGGAGTCTCATTATATTAGCTTAAGATAACTTTAACAAACTTGATAAGATCACTCGTCATTGTTTTAAAATTCTATTTCTAAATAACACAGTGTATAATAAATTTATTATGAAAATAGAACAATAATTTATTGTCCATATGAATTCAATATTTCAGATGACCAAACCAAGTTGAGAACAACACCTGTCTCAGACCAATTTGATTCCAACCAAAGCTCTTGTATATCAATGCCCATCACTACAGTACTGTTCGAAAGTTTATAACATAGATGATGATTACATAGAGCAGCTGATGATGGCAGTTGCAGTACTAAGCAGGCCTAGGGTACTTAATCTCAACATAAGAAATGTTACAAGTCAGAAACAAAGTACTGAAAAGGGGCATTTTGGTCAATGAAATCAAAGATAATTTGAATTCCGAAGACCAGCTTCTTCTTGGACTGGTAGGAGTCTCATTATATTAGCTTAAGATAACTTTAACAAACTTGATAAGATCACTCGTCATTGTTTTAAAATTCTATTTCTAAATTACACAGTGTATAATAAATTTATTATGAAAATTGAACAATAATTTATTGTCCATATGAATTCAATATTTCAGATGACCAAACCAAGTTGAGAACAACACCTGTCACAGACCAATTTCATTCCAACCAAAGCTCTTGTATATCAATGCCCATCAAACACAGCATCATCCAACCCAACCAAACCCAATGGTACCAATGAAGAAACAATCTCTATGTTCCTCCTATCATCAGCAAGCATGATCATGACCAACCCGACTAAATGTCCAATACCTGAAGAAAAACGATGTACTCAAGACAATAGCGAGATGCTTTAAAAAGAATAGTTTAATAACAATGGCTTTCCAAATGCTCCTATCAACCCAGCTACTGGATTCCAGTTCAGTAATTGGCCAAGGAAATCCTGTCATGTCAAGAAAAGTAATCATCTTTTTTTTGTTCAGATATTCACAATTTCATTATCATTAACATTATCTTCATCATAACCATCATCATATTCATATGGTTTTCATGTTCTTCTCAGATGACCTGTCAAACTAAATGTTATTTATTTTTGTAAATACATGTGTTTGGTATTTGACAATTCTTCAGATGTTTCTTCAAGGGTCATAATGGATGGCACATCAGGCACGTTACTGAATGAGCAACAACAATAACAACTATAAAAGTTAAATAACTAAACTCACTTTCACTTGGTCCCACTAGCTGTGTCTCATGTTTATCAC
>NW_022749211.1:1815-5820 GCF_011630105.1 Anneissia japonica | reverse complement strand
GATCCTACAGTACTGTTCGAAAGTTTATAACATAGATGATGATTACATAGAGCAGCTGATGATGGCAGTTGCAGTACTAAGCAGGCCTAGGGTACTTAATCTCAACATAAGAAATGTTACAAGTCAGAAAAAAAGTACTGAAAAGGGGCATTTTGGTCAATGAAATCAAAGATAATTTGAATTCCGAAGACCTGCTTCTTCTTGGACTGGTAGGAGTCTCATTAGATTAGCTTAAGATAACTTTAACAAACTTGATAAGATCACTCGTCATTGTTTTAAAATTCTATTTCTAAATAACACAGTGTATAATAAATTTATTATGAAAATTGAACAATAATTTATTGTCCATATGAATTCAATATTTCAGATGACCAAACCAAGTTGAGAACAACACCTGTCTCAGACCAATTTGATTCCAACCAAAGCTCTTGTATATCAATGCCCATCAAACACAGCATCATCCAACCCAACCAAACCCAATGGTACTACTGAAGAAACAATCTCTATGTTCCTCCTATCATCAGCAAGCATGATCATGACCAACCCGACTAAATGTCCAATACCTGAAGAAAAATGATGTACTCAAGACAATAGCGAGATGCATATAAATAATAGTTAACAATGGCTTTCCAAATGCTCCTATCAACCCAGCTACGGGATTCCAGTTCAGTAATTGGCCAAGGAAATCCTGTCATGTCAAGAAAAGTAATCATCTTTTTTTGTTCAGATATTCACAAGGTCATTATCATTAACATTATCTTCATCATAACCATCATCATATTCATATGGTTTTCGTGTTCTTCTCAGATGACCTGTCAAACTAAATGTTATTTATTTTTGTAAATACATGTGTTTGGTATTTGACAATTCTTCAGATGTTTCTTCAGGGGTCATAATGGATGGCACATCAGGCACGTCACTTTTTTTATTATAGGTGAAAATTATAAGGATGTTTGTTTTATTCTTCTACTGTTACTAAAAGAGCAACAACAATAACAACTATAAAAGTTAAATAACTAAACTCACTTTCACTTGGTCCCACTAGCTGTGTCTCATGTTTATCACTTGACAGTTCTTCAGATCTTCCTGGAAGGGCTGTAAGGGATGGTACATCAGGTGTGATACATTGTGTGTTTTCATTTTTTAGTGAATAAAGTAATTTTTGAATAATTAATAACTGAAGTTCTCAAGTTTACAAATAATATTTTTTATTTTTAATATTCCAATTAATATTTATGCTGTTGCTGTTAAGAGCTACATCAACTACTGTAATAGTGAAATAACTAGACTCACTTTCACTTGTTCCCACTAGATGTGTCTTGTGTTCATCACTTGACAGTTCTTCAGATGTTCCTTCAAGGGCTGTAGGGGATGGCACATCAGGTGTGACACTTTCTGTCTCCTCTTTTCAAGTGAATAAAGCAGTTTTTGAATGATTAATAATTGAAATTCTTAGTCTACAAATAATATTTTAATCCTAATACTACAAATCATATCATTTTTACAATGCCATTTACCAGCATTCATATTCTTTTATTTCTTTGTCATTGTCACCTTTTCCATCATATATTATCACTAGATTGTGTATTATTCTTTTTGAAGACCATAAATAGCTTCATATGTAAATGAATGCTCTAAATATAACCCGCATTAAATTGTCTATTTTAATATGTATGGCATACTGTAGGAGGCAAAAATGAATATACAGAGCCATCACTCGATAACAGTACATACCTCTGTTTTTAATACATGAGTTTATTGACTTTCTGTAATAACAGATTGGTCTTGATCTTTCATTCCAAAATTAAATCACCACCTCTCCCTCAGACAATTATGACTGCTCCACTAAATGTTATGATGATCCATTCATTAGTTTTTGCATAATTCTGCTACAAACAAATGGCTGTAAATAATAATACCAGGCAGGGCTGTTAATACCTACCACATTCAACTAAGTCTTGCAGAACTTTGTCAACAAAATTTTCTTCACTGGCACTGATGAAAGTAAATGATTCAAACATAGGAGGTACAACAAAATTTTCTGAAATTTTGACTGGTATTATCTTAGCATCATCAAGTATTTTTGCTTCCAGCATTTTTACAACAACACTGTGTGCAGCATACTTAGAATATTCAGTCAATGGTTTTGGTGAAAATGCAATGATTACTTTCCTGCTTCTTGCTATTAAATCATTAATAGTTTCAGGTCTGCTCAACCTCCAATGTTTGAGGATATTAAACTTTAAATCTGGTCTTCTTTGTGTTAGGTCCACCACTATCTGACTCTCCCATTCAATGTCATCACTTATGATGCCATAAAAAGAATCATAGTGAACTACAAAAGAAGAAAAACTGGAAAGTATATATGGAATGATGTGAACTTGATTTTTGAATAGTATTTTATTTTATAAAAATGTAATATTGGACTATGCCATTGTTTTCAAGTGATCATACGATAAAGCTCTCAAGTTAAATAAATAGAAAAAATTGAATAGTTTTGTAAATGAAAATAGTTTGCAGGTAAATCCTTCTGATACTCATTCCCAAAAATGGTATTTTGCATTGCAATGTGACCCCTATATTATTTTTTATGTTTATTCTACCTCAAATGTTAAATATTTACCATTTTTAAGGTTTAAAGTATAACACAATTTAAATATATTATCTTATTAATATTATAACAATATAATTTTATTTTCTCCTTCATCTGGATGTTAAACTGTTTGTGGCAAAGACAAGCAAAACCAGTCACTCGTTGCAAAAATCAATTTTTAGTTATTAATACAGGGTTTAACACTAAAATGAGAGCAGTAAAATAGTAAAAGAATTATTTAAATCCGACATTTATAAAGCTACAGGAGTTTAAACATACAGCTGTTTGAAGAACAATATTTGAGAAATTGGCCTTCAAAGTTTAAGATTTTGATAAGATAAGTATTTCGGTATGAATCACATCAAGGATAACCCAAGAAAAGACACTGGGAGACAATTCCCTACACTTTTTCGAAAAGTGTACTGTGTTCTTTAACATGCACATGGGCCATATTGCACACGGGACCAACGGCTTAAACGTCTCATCCGAAAGACGGTGCGCTATCGTAACTTGTATTTCAGCCCTCCAGCTGAAACACAAGGAGAGGCAGCAATGGGAATTGAACCAGGGACCTAAGATCTTCGTGCATACACACAGTGGCCACCACCAGATTAGCCGACTGAGCTAAGCTGCCTCCAAACATTTGGGCATTTCTAAGGCAGAGAAACCATCACCAAATCAATATGAATTATTGTCTTAACATTGAAAATGGGGAAAATACAGCATAGCATGACATTAATAGATATGTAAAGGTTAGTTTAGTGTAATAAAATAGATTTAAAACATTTTGACATTTTAGCTTGTTTTAGCCATTTTCTCTGAAAAAGGATTTGGGACGAGTGACTGGTCTGGCTTGTCTTTGCCACATTTGAAAATAAGAAAACATTTTTTTTCTGCCCTCCTTTGACGATAAGTTGGTAAAACAAAGTAATTAAGAAGTCTTGCCTAATATACTACATAATAGATATAAAGCAAATTAAAAATTTAAATTTAAATGGCTAAGCACAGAATAATCAGGAATCAATTACAATGACAAGGAGTTTCTTTTTAAATGGACAGATCATGAACAAGATATTGTTAAAAGATAATAAATAATAAGGGGGATTTGTAAACACATGTATCACTATGTGCTAGAGTGATTTGCAAATAAAGCCAAAAATAAAAGTAAATTAGGTGATGAGTCTGAAGATAATTCTTAAGGATATAAAAAAAAGTGATTCATGGACAAAAATAGGCAAACCATTCAACACAGCTGTGTTGTAATTTTACTAAGTGGGAAAACTGGGGGAAAAGCAATTGAACTGGGTGGGATGCCCATCACTGTTGAAAACTATTTATCATTATGTTTTTAAAATGGTAAAACTTGTGGAATAGTTTTATTTTAAATGTTGAGGTTTCTCATATCTATTATA
>NW_022749211.1:0-1732 GCF_011630105.1 Anneissia japonica | reverse complement strand
ATAAGGACATGATGGAACATCGTAGGCTACCCTGTAGATTTTCAATAAATAAAGTCCTATGAAAAATCATTGTGCAATAAAATGCCTCCGATGGGATTCGAACCTGCAACCTCTCGCTGACAAGGCAGCGTCATAACCACTAGACCACGAAGGCTTCATGTTTGAATAGGTCCAAATACCCGTCGGGAACATTGTATTACCTATAAATAATAGATTAAATCTATCATATATTTACTCACCTCTTTCATTCAGCCGCCTAAGGGCAGATTCATATTCTTCACTATCAACTACTGTCTTCCATTCCTTAACAAAATCCTCCTGAAGATTGACTGGGATTATCAATTTTGCTAAATCATTGATTAATTCTCCGCTTGAATGTATTTCCCATAAATTCATCAATGCATAGGGATCATAAATAGAAAGATGAAATACTATAGATCCCTTTGATATATCATCTATGTACAACTTCATGTTTTTGAGATACATATAAATACTTTTCAACTTTGTGGAAAATTCTGGAATGTCACCTAATGGCAAACTTCCAATATTTCTTAAGAGATCATCAATCATATCAAGGTGTGGTTTTTGTCCTGGTTCATCTATTCTCCAACGTTTTAATTCTAAAGGTAAAGCTGTGAATAGAAAAGAAAATTATGTTTAATATCATATACAGCAGCTCAACATCAAAAGTTGGCTCATCTTTCACAGTCCGAGTTTTGGAGTGATAGACCTGGAGATACAGGCTGAGCATTAAACTCTGAACAGCTACCCACAAAAGGCCCGAAACTTGCTTGCAAAGTCAAGGTATTGGTATTTCATACCCACGATAGACTGTCAATTTTCTCCAATATAAATCCTATATTTAAAATTTCCATACACTAAACATGCATCATAAATTAACATGCCTGCTTTTAAAAACCACCTTTTTAAACACGTTTTTGGTCACAAACATGCATCACTCAGGTCTAACTGAATGACCCTCCCAGCATTTCACACATTAAAATCTAACCCTTACAGATGCTCTGGTTTTTTTTTTTTTTTTATAAATGCCATTTCTTATTCTCATTGTAAACCAGAGCCCTACAGGCATCAACATTCCTATGCATGATGCATGTTTTATTTTCAGGCAATATGAGGTTGGGTGGATTTTGTGTTGTGGTGGTTTACCTTGAAAAGTTAATTTTTGCATTTGAGTATTGGGAAAATGAATACTATATTTACACATTAGGTATAGGCCTAAATAAACGCTTAGCTATCTCCCCGCCGCCCCTGGCAGGAGGTGCTATTATACACGCCTCCAGCAGCATGCAGCAGCCTAGCCTGTTGTCTCATCTCGCAGGTGAAAAGTCGTCCCGATTGACCTTATGACATTATTTTTAATCTTATCAAGCAACTGGGGGCGCTAATAAAAAGCAAAAACCCGAAAGAAGTTGACTGAACCACTACTGAGGAATTTTACGTCGCGAGGTAAAAACAAAATGTCGGAAAACTTTTTCTGATGCATGTGCAATTTCACTCTTAATGTCCACATACACACATACACACACACATGCAAAATGTGGTTGCAAGAGTCCCTATTGCATTGTATGCTTAGGAACTAAAAAGATATATTTGAAACTATGAACATTGAATTAGCTAAGGATTCAGATTGGTTTAAGTTAAACAAGTTATTATACATTGATCAAAATACAATTACTTGAGTTAATAATAGTGAAACCATTTTTAACTAAAC
>NW_022749210.1:0-927 GCF_011630105.1 Anneissia japonica | reverse complement strand
GCCTTGTACTTTTATCTTAAAATGTGCCTCGACTGATATGTCCTTTAACCGACACTCCTCAGTCCGTTTTGTATATCCAATGACAAAGTGTTGTGCTACCTCCCAGAATCTTTATCACTGCAATAATGCATTCGAAGTACAGATCATCTACTAAGTCTTGCTAACTGCTAGGGCTTTTCCCCCCAGTCTGCAATATCACTTTTAGTATATTTGGTACATAAGTCTTGAGTATAGGCTACTTGGCTCTACCTCCTCCGACCATCTATAAATGAATACAACATTTATATAGAATGGTATGCTAATGGTATTCCTTTTCTATCAATATTCGCTTTAACATATTATACATTTGACTACTATTTGACTAAGGATTAGTGTAGCAAGCAAGCAGTTACAAGCTTCCTAAACACCTCTGGCTAAAATTTACTTTTATATAGCTGATCTGGTGTTTTCATCTTTCATTCTCATATCATCTTCAAGATAATCACCTAGTGAATCTATCTAGCCACATTTGGATGCCACTTTTGAGGAAATCTAAAAGGTATTTTTGAGTTAATTTACTGCCAAAATCTAGGCCCAAACCAAAAATCAAGCCTGTCTGAGAAGCTGCTTTTACACCTCTAAAAGGGCTGATTATTCACTCCTACTGAACTGTTTATTGCAAGTTGTATAGGCTAAACTTAGCCCTTTGTCTTCACTATTATCAACAGGATGTTCCAAGCGAATGTAGGACATAAACCACCCAGGACATAAACCACCCAGGACATAAACCACCCAATTGGAATATACCATTGTTAAAGTGGGTGGGCAATAGGGTGAACAATGATCATTGTAGATTTTAGTAATCACTGTGCTTAAAGTTTAATTTTTTTTAGTTTTAGTAAACCATATACATGTATGATAAATACTTTTTTATAGAATTAGTCATTT
>NW_022749209.1:0-670 GCF_011630105.1 Anneissia japonica | reverse complement strand
TTACCTAAAGAGTACCGTGGGAACCTCTTGGAGGAACTTTAATAGTCCACCTTTTATCAAAGGGGCGGTGCTGCGGGGGAAAGGACTCCCGTCGGGGACATTTTGACCCCTGCCGGGGAATTTCCAGCAGGGTCGTTGGGGGAAAAAATGAAATCTCGAGCGCTGAAATTACAATTTAAGCATGCCTTACTAAGCTGTCAAATTGTAGGGATTAAAAACTGTAGTGCAGTGCTACAATGTGCGTGGTATTGTATACCGTACTGTTACGATCATATGGGTTGCAGTGGTGCCAGCTCTTCCCCAACTAGGGGATGGTACTTTTGACAAGATAAAAAATCACATAATTAACACAAAATGTTATTTTTGAATTAAAAAAAAAAAATTCTCCTACAAATTTTATCGGGGAGCTTAGACCTCTCGTAGGGAATTCCTGGCGCCGCCCTACTTCATCAAATCACAGTATATTTTATTTTTATTTATACATAGGCCTATTAATATTATAAACATGATATGGAAAGGCAGCAAACAAGAAAACAATCATATGCAAAACAAATGACATGCTAATTTCATAAATCTTCATTTTATTAAAGCATTTTAAACATGGGCAAATAATCGGGAAACACAACAATGACAATACGTGTCTCAAACCAATCGACTTGCATTTGCGTTG
>NW_022749208.1:0-581 GCF_011630105.1 Anneissia japonica | reverse complement strand
CTCAAATATTGTTCCTTAAACAGCTGTATGTTTAAACTCTTGTAACTTCATAATGAAATGTTAGACTTAAATTATTTTTTAACCATTTTATAGCTCTCATTTTACTGTTTAACCCTGGATTTTTACGACGAGTGACTGTTTTGTCTTGTCTTTGCCACATTTATGTTAGTGGTATCTAAGGGCACTAGACATGAATCACGATAGTAATGAGTGACATTTTTTTTTTATATATAATGAGTCTTGCATGACACTTAACTGTATTTAGGATTATTCTATCTCGGTGCACCGAGAGTACATATTGCCCGACCCCCAGCAAACACAAAACATTCGTGAATGCTCTGGTTGGGTATGTCACAAAATAACGTTCACACAACAATGTTATAATTAACACGTTATAATGCTGTGAAATCAGGTTGTAAGTATGTACTTATAGTTCTTCAAAATAATGATTTTACCAAACTGTAACGTTAATACAACGTTCTTATAACGTAATATTATTAGCTTTCTGTAATGAATCACTTTGAGAAACAGGGTTTTAAATATAATGTATACATTACAATGTTCAAAATGAATAAACACAA
>NW_022749207.1:0-1055 GCF_011630105.1 Anneissia japonica | reverse complement strand
GTCCCATAAATAAGTTAGCAAAAGATGGTGCCAATCGCTGTGCCATGAATTTGAAGGTAATGACCGTCGCCGAAAACAAAGTTATTGTTGGTCAGAATCAGCATGATAAGTTCACGGAGATGTGATTTAGATAAGGTTTTGCCCCGAATTTGCTTGTAATTTGAAATGCACGCATTAACACCTTCTTCATGAGGGATATTAGTATATAGTGACGAAACATCAAGTGTAGCCAGAACAGTATTATTATATAAATTTGAAATTTGGTTAATTTTGCGGATAAAGTCCGTGGAGTCCTGAATGTACGAGGGGAGAGCAACAACATATGGTCTCAATAAATCATCCACATATTCAGAGATTTTTTCTGTAGCAGTACCGTTGCCCGAAATAACGGGTCTGCCAGGATGGCCTGCTTTGTGGATTTTGGGTAGGACATAGAAACTTCCTGGTGCCGGATCGACCTGGATGAGATGGGGTCCAATTTTGGGATCGATGGAACCTTTTTTAACCATCTTTAATACAGATTTTTCCACTTCCTTAGAAATTTCCGGAGTGGGGTCCTCTGTGAGCTTCCGATAGTGAAGAGGATTGTTTAGTTGTCTTAAGGTCTCCTCTTCATAGAATTTAATGTCCATTACGACAGTGGCAGAGCCTTTATCAGCTGGTTTGATGATAATATCATCACGCTGACGCAAATTGGCGATGGCCTGCCTCTCATTTTTTTGTGAGATTGTCGCGGAAATCTGGACTAGGAGTTTGGTTTTTAACGTCCTCCTCAATGGCCTGAATGAAAGTTTCTAAATGTGGGCAACGATTCTTAGGGGGATTCCAGGTACTTTTAGGTTTGAATTTGGTAACATTGCCCGTGTTATCCGTGGTGTTGCCGTCGGAATCGGCGAAAAATTCACGGCATCTTAAGCGTCGGAAGAAAGCTTCCAGATACAAAGATAGTTGTTGTGGGTCAGCCTGCCTCCTCGGGATAGAAGTTTAGTTTCTCCTGCGGAAAGCTGACAGTTAATTTGAACAACTGAATCCGTGGTGTTGCACGGATTATCAGT
>NW_022749206.1:0-1037 GCF_011630105.1 Anneissia japonica | reverse complement strand
TTCCAATTGTGACTGACCATTCTTGTTGTGGTTGGCTCCAGCATTTAACAAGGCTAACAATGATTTTTAAAAAAGTATTAAAACTGATTTAAATATGTTTTAGTCATAGATTGTATGTTCTTCCCTGCTGTTACCTCCTTCTTCCCTGCTGGGCTGTATACGACTTACACAAGAAAAGTTTCAGTTCCATCTGTTATGGCGTATCCACCGGATTTGGCTCTTAGTAGAACACTATAAATCTCTCTGCAGTCTTTGTATTAAAAAGGAATCAAATTTTATAGGAAATTAATAATATAACTTATAATATTAATAATAATTTGCAAATATAAGAGAAAAAAATGGTGTTTAATTTTTTTCTTATGAACATCTCTCTTTATTCTTGCTGTTATCTTCCTCCTTTTTCTGCAGTTACCTTCCTTTGCCGGCTGGGCTGTACACAACTTAAATACAAGAACATTTTCAGTTCCGTTAGTTACAGCATATTTTTCAGATTTTGCTCTCGGTAGCCCACTATGAATCAGGAATATATCTCTATATTGAAAAGGAGTCTCTGCTTTTGTATCGTTTATCGTAACATATTATATGCGTCTTTAGCTTTTCTATGACTGTATGAGCATGCTTTTTATAGTCTTTCTCTTTAGGGGGTCTGTGGAGACATTCTATTTTTATGTCATCTTCTCTCAATGGCACTGTTTGATTGTCTGCCATAAAATATTTTCAACAGTGACTGATAGCCAGGCACATTATAAAATAATAATAATAGTTCATTCTTATATAGCGCAAGTAAATCTTGTTTTACAGTAAGTTTGTACTATACATTTCCACTGAAAACAGATTTTTCTTGTTCTGTATATTTGGATTAGCTTATGCAAGTGTTCTTGATTGCATGTACAGGTCAGACCATCATCCACAATCCTCCACCATGTAAAATACATAGTTAGCAGCTGGGCACAGTTGTATGGATCAGGTTCAATCAACTCTCTACCATGAAATGTAAATGGGTGTAGGCCTAGTTGGTACAGTATTGTACATGGTGG
>NW_022749205.1:0-636 GCF_011630105.1 Anneissia japonica | reverse complement strand
ATTTACTGGTACTACATTGTACTAATTGTTATTATTGCTGTTTATTATTGTTGTCATTGTTGTTACAGTATTATTATTAGGGCAATTCCATGACTTTTTTTCAGATTTAGCAAATTTTCAACTTTGAGGAATGTAAACAAGTTTTATATCAAACTAAAGCTTAAAAAATGAATTTTTAGGATTCATTGATGGAACTTTTCTTGTGTGGATGTATAAAAATATATAGGAATTTGAATTACATAATTTTGAAAATATTAAAAAAATATGAAAATGTCATGTTTTTTCAAAGTCTCTAGAAACTAACAAACTGCCATTTATGCCAGTCATTTTTATTTTAAATTGGAGAACTTAACTTATTTTATTAGTTTTGTGACAAAAAGTAATATTCATTTACAACAAAATATTAAGGCGGGGCAAAAATATTTCTTAATATTTTTGTCGGTCTGTGACCCAAAAAAACAACATTTTTTAGGTTTATTAAGTCATGCAGCTTTCAACCATTGTGAAATTCATAAAACTATTGGAGCTATTAGGCTAACATTCACTGACAAGATTATTTAAATTTTTGGAATTATTTATTCATATTTTTATTACATTAATTTTAGTCGGTCTGTGACCAAATTAGTCACAGACCGA
>NW_022749204.1:0-1819 GCF_011630105.1 Anneissia japonica | reverse complement strand
ATTATTAACGTGTGTTTGAAACTAAATATAAGCACTTTCATCGTGGTTTTATTTATTACAATCATAGGCCTATTCTCTCACCATCATTACACATTGAGGCCCTTCTTTTAGGTAAAACGATCTATCTTAAATTTTCTTTCTCAAGTTTGGGACTATTATGTTTTTAAATAACTTAGAAGGTAAAGGGGGGCAAGCACAAGCTGCAACCCTAACAAATGCGCACGAAGCGCGCGAAAAATTATTGTGTTTTTAATTCTAATTTCGTCGGAATTGATCAAAACTTCCTAAATGTGCAATTTTTAGTGGAAATTGGCCTACCTCAACAAGAAATGCTCTTATGTTATTGTTATGTTATTATGTTGTTGTTATGTTATGTTGTTCGTTTTTTTAAACTGAATATAAACATTTTCCTTATGGCTTTATTTATTACAAACATATTCTTTCAACATCATTACACATTGAGGCCCTTCTTTTAGGTAAAACGATCTATCTTAAATTTTCTTTCTTGAGTTTGTAAATATGTGTTAAAACTTCGAAGGCAAAGGAGAGCAAGCACAAGCTTCAACATTAAAAAATGCGCGAAGCGCGCGAAAATTTGAGTTTTTAAAATTCTAATTTCGTCGGAATTGATCAAAACTCCCTAAAATGTGCAATTTTTAGAGGAAATTGGCCTACCTCAACAAGAAATGCTCTTATGTTATATATGGCCACACTCGTTTTTTTAAACTGAATATAAACATTTTCCTTATGGCTTTATTTATTACAAACATATTCTTTCAACATCATTACACATTGAGGCCCCTCTTTTTAAAACGATCTATCTTAAATTTTCTTTCTTGAGTTTGGGACTGTGTTACAACTTAGAAGGCAAAGGAGAACAAGCACACACTTTAACATTAAAAAATGCGCGCGAAGCGCTCGAAATTTTTTTTTTTTTTTAAATTCTAATTTCGTCGGAATTGATCAAAACTCCCCAAAATGTGCAATTTTTGGCCTACCTCAACAAAATATGCGATTTAAAATTTAAGGTTTTCAGGCACTTTCCCGGGTGAAAAGGGCATTCAATGGGGAAAGATTTTCTACAGATGGATATTTTCCCCTTGTCCCCCGGTGGTTACGCCACTGCGGATAATATCTGGCGGCTTAGATCAAATGCGCTATTTACACTTTTTGAAGTGGAGAAGGGGTTGCAGGCCGGGGTATTGTGATATCTGTTCATTATATCTTCCTTTTTATTCTTGTCTTTATTTTTCTCTTCTCTTTTTCTTTTCCTTTTTCCTTTCCTTTTCTTTCCCCTTTTTCTCTTTCCCTCCCTCTCCCCTCTTTCTTTTCTCTTCTTACCCAGCCATGTACGACGGCTTGGTCAGCCCGGTGAAAACCGTCAGGGGGGACAGTCTGCCCACATGCCCCCGCCTGTTACGCCACTGCTTATAGGATGAATGGGAATATGAATCATGCAGATCTGGAATCAAATCTAGGTGGTGGGGTCAACATTCCTCCCCCGGGAAAATTTCGATTTCTAGATGGCGGTAAACGAGCTTCTTCTTCTTCTGACGTGTCTTGACGTGTCAAAATTCAAGGTTTTCACATCTTGAAAACGGTCAGATAAATTTTTCCCATTGTTATTACAGTAAATAGGGCTTATGTGTGTATACATACATAACAATTTAAAAAAAAATGAGTAGTTGCATACGAATTTTCCATGAATCGATTAATCCCAAAAAGAAAGGGGGTCCGGGGGTTCTTCCCCAGGAAAATTTTGATTCCTAGGTGGCGGGAAATGAGCTTTCCCGACTTCTGTGGTGTCTTTTAATGACTT
>NW_022749203.1:0-951 GCF_011630105.1 Anneissia japonica | reverse complement strand
ACCAGCGGACAACCGGTTGCTGTTAACGTTACATGGACAGGACCGACTGCTACTGATAACTCTAAACAAACACCAGAACCAGAGTCAGACTACACCTCAGGTGACAATATGTTTCTGATTGGTCACACAACAGTGCAATACAATGTATCAGATTCAAGTGGTAACTTCAATGATTGGTGTAATTTTACGGTTACTGTTGAAGGTACTGTAACTATGTTTGTATTTTTCATTATAGCTATACATTCTTTATTGTTATGATTATTTCTTACAATATTATTCCTACCTTTGTTGTTTTTAAATCATACTGCAGCCATATGTCATAGTGAAATTATAGCCATAACTTTGATTAGACTGATGCAGGATTTTTCAAAATGCTTATAACAATTAAATGTTTATGCAATTACATAAGTTGGTGAATAATTAATTCACACCTCCTTAACGTATATAATGATGATGTTTAAAAAGAAATTAATAACGAAGAAAGCAGCTCTTCAAAGATCAGTACAAGACAATAGGCCAAACCACACAAAAGACTATTGCAAGTTGCCCTATGTCTACCTCTTCCATTAAATGAAATAATTATAGATAATATTTCTATTAATAATATTATTATTATTATTAGTATTATTATTATTATAGATACTAATGTTTTTGTTTTAGTTGTTGCTTTTGTCTTTGGCGTGCTCTTAGTCGTTAACTAGAAGTCATGCCTGTAAATAACTACGAGCTATATAGTTGTTTTTGTAAATTAGTTGTATTTTTCATGAAATTTCCAATTTCCAGACAAAGAACTACCCGTTCCTAGTTGTCCATCACTAGTTACTGGTGTTACTGATGAGGGAAAACCAAATGGCACCGTAAACTACAATATTACCGTAATGGATACCGTTCAGGTTGCTATGTTTTCAACAAACTATACAAACATCAACCCTGCTGCAATGACCATTGATG
>NW_022749202.1:608-1298 GCF_011630105.1 Anneissia japonica | reverse complement strand
CAACCGAAATTGAACCATACTTCTAGTAAACGTTTTATACCTTATGGTCAAGCTAATCCATTCAGATGTTTGAGATATTTTCGGACACAGATAATCTAGAACAAACATGTTTTGGAAGACAAAGTGTTTGTGTTTGAAGGAAACACAGATGCTTTACTAGGAAGAAGAGAAAGTTTAAAACTTGGTATCATACAGCTATCTCCAGATGTAAATAGAGTAACAACAATTTGGATTGTCAAGTGCTCCTGAAGCATACCAGAAAGCCATGGATCACATATTATGTGGTTTAGATGGTGTAGTCTGGTATATGGACGATATTATTGTTCATGGATCAACAGTAGCAGAACTTGAACAACGTTTAAAGAGCGTTTTCAACCGATGTCGAGCAAGTGATTTGATTATTTACTCAAGAAATCAAATTATGCAAATATAACAGAGCCATTGCGAAAGTTAGCACATGATAAAATACCATGGAATTGGGAGCAGCGATGTGACAAAGCGTTTAATGATCTTAAAGTGAGTCTTACTACTGAACCTTGTCTTGCATACTATTGTATGAATGCACCAACTACTGTGATTACAGATGCATCTCCAGTTGGTTTAGGAGCCATTTTGCTACAGGAACAGACGGAAGGTGAACTCAGACCAGTCGCTTATGCTAGCCACTCACTAACCGAGACTGAACGCCGT
>NW_022749202.1:0-602 GCF_011630105.1 Anneissia japonica | reverse complement strand
TCACAAGAGAGGCATTAGGTTGTGTATGAGGAATTGAACATTTTCATGTTTACTTATGGGGACAGAAATTCAAGGTTAAAGTGGACCATAAACCATTAATATAAATGTTTGGTCCAAAAGCTAATTCCCAACTACCAGCTAGAATACTACGTTTTTTATGGAGATTGCTAGGATATGACTTTCACATTGAGCACATACCAGGAAAACAGAACATTGCAGACTCATTGTCACGCCTTCCATTGACATGCTCAGACTCGAACACTATTGCAGAGGACTATATTAGACAGGTTGTGCATATGTGTACTTCAGAACTTGATGCATTGACTATTGATGATTTTAAAATAGAAACTAATAAAGACCCTATTCTATCAAATGTAATTAATATTTAAAAAAGACAGGAAAGTGGCCTAGATTGGTAACAGATGAACAGAAACCATATTATGGTAACCAATGTGAATTTTCTGTTTATGATTCTTTGTTAATTAGGGGAAATCGTATAGTATAACCTTTAAAGTTAAGACAAAGTGTTTTGAGCTTAGCACATGAAACACATCAAGGAATGGATAGAACCAAACAAGTTCTGCGCGATAAATACTATTGGC
>NW_022749201.1:0-751 GCF_011630105.1 Anneissia japonica | reverse complement strand
TCTCCTGATCCGACACGCCTTGTTATGCTGTCATCTCCTGATCCGGCACGCCTCGTCATGCTGTCGTCTCCTGATCCGACATGCCTCATCATGCTGTCATCTCCTGACTCAACTCGCCCCCTATCACCGTCATCTCCGGATTCAACCCGCCTCCTCATGCCATCATCTCCTGTTTCGACTCGCCTTCTCATGTATTCATTGTCAAGCATGTTGTCATTTACATCTATTAAAATATAGAAAAAACTATTATAGAGTGAAATATGCTAAACAATTTGCTAAAACAATGACAATATCTAATAATAGAAATATGTGTAAAAATCATAGTGCAATAGGATAGCCCAAGCATCGGACTCAATAAACACATTTTTAAATGAAAAACACTAACAAATATTTTAATAACACAGTAAGCATGTATTAGAGCTGCACATAGTACAATATTATAGGAAAATTTATATACGAAGGTTAGGCAAACACTGGGAATTGCAGTGATGACATCAATTTTTACCAACTTACTGAGTAATCCGGTATGATAACATGTCAGGTAGGGCAAAACATGACCCACTATATTAAGATAGCCATTATAAAAAATTTGGTTTTTTCTTTCACCTATCAGGAAAAAAATACATAATGTGAACACTATACTCACTGTTAAGTTCCTGTCCAGAAGAATATGAGAGAATAAATTCCATAAACTCTTCCGCCGTTCTTACATCTTTTAAGTGATACTTAAGGGAATGCGGAATCTGTAAGA
>NW_022749200.1:0-612 GCF_011630105.1 Anneissia japonica | reverse complement strand
TCATCTGTACAGATCGGACATTCGAAACCAGTCCAGAGGAAGAGAACATTTTATGAAAAATCTCGGAATCGACACGAATAGATTGCTCGACGAAATCCGCTCCAGGGAAGCCGAGATCGAACGTTTGGCGTCGGCGATTTTCGAAGAGTTGGAGTTGAACGAAGATTTGGAAGAAATTCTTGAGAACGTGCAAGACGAATACCACGAACTGAACGGGATCGTAGAGGATAGAAATGTCGTATTGGACGAGCTGATTAATTTTAATTAATTTTTTTTTATTTTTAGAGTACAATATAATTTTATGAATGGAAAAATAAAATAACGATGTACATTAATTCGGCATTTCTGTGTATTTATTTCACATCTCTATAAGTGTTACATAACGACCGTCGGTCTTACGATCAAAATGTCGAATGAAACGACTATACTGCACGTTCCCCTCGAGATCATGTGCGACATCTTCCGACTTGCGGCCGACGACTCGGTCGCAAGGTTGGAATTAGCAAACGTGCACAAGCACTTCGAGAACGCGTTGCGCAGCCGACCTGCGACGGCAGCGAATGCTTTCCAAGATCTGGAACGCTGCAAGTCGAAGATCTCGAAGGAGACCCT
>NW_022749199.1:0-1763 GCF_011630105.1 Anneissia japonica | reverse complement strand
GATTTTTATTTTCATTATTTATTATAATTATTATTTATTATTATTATTATTGTTGTTGTTAGCCTTTTTTTAATTTCCACCTCAGTTTGTAAATTTTGTTCGTAACATGTTATTCTTGTAATTTCACTGTTCCCTGGTCCATCCGACTAATTATCGTTGTTCCCTGGTCCATCCGACTAATTATCGTTGTATATACTGTTTACTTTTGTTTAATTGATATTTTGTTTATATTGATAATTGTTGATTGATATCTTTGTACTCCTAACCTTATTAAATGTAAAAGATAGGCCTAGTTTTGTAATTGACCGGAGTTTCCAATAGTGCATCCACTTATTGTAATGTTAGTTTGTTTTCATAAATTGTATCTCATCTTGTTAAGTGTTCTACATAACATGCAATTTATTACCTTCGTCATTTTCTAAAATCTAATATTCTTGTACTTTTTGGCGCTAATTTGGAGAGTATTAGATTTCATTGACTAACTGGAGAATAATAATAAGCAAATAAGCAGGAACGTTTCCTCGAAATCTTTATTAAAGAAATATCAGTTGTATAACTGCTTTTAAAGACAAAACTACGATATAGATTTTCGTGATTTTCACACGCCCTATATTCTCGCAATCGTCGTTTTATCGCGAAAATTAAGGGCGTGCGCAAAAAAAAGGCTTTACAGATGAAGAATCAATAAGAGTATACAGTAACTGTAAATCTATTCTAAGACACTTGTAATAAAATAATCTTACATTTACCATATCATTTCTTCATTTCCATCTAAATACATATATTTAAGGACCACTTTTAGTGCTGGTCTTCAATTAGAGACCGAAGCTGCTAAGACCAAACCCGGGTCCCAAAAGTGGTCTTTAATTGGAGGGAGACTTGTAATATCTTATTTTGATTGACAGCAACACTAGTTCAGCTGGCTTACTAGGGACAAGTGACAGTGCAGTGTGTATCATCCAGATTTAAAATATGGTCTGCAAAAGTTAATAAACTAGGCACTATTATTTATTCTTCGTTATTTTGCATATTTTAGACCCACCCAAGAATATACATCCCCCGTTTCGCTAAAGTTTAGGCCTCTAACTGTTGACCAATCACACATCAGGTTGGGAAAGCACAAAAACGTGCCTGTTCCATGCGGAGGAATGTGTTTAATGTTCTTTTCCCTTATAGACATCAGAACCCGTATTTGCGGAAAAAAAATGTTCAAAATCGACACAGCTATTGGTTGCCAGTTTAAGTTATAATGAACAACAAATACGACTAAGAAACACACATACACACATACATTATACCGAAGAGTCAAACTAATAAACACCTAAATGAGGATCTTTTTCTTCCGTTAAGTTGCCGCCTTAATCTTATTGAAGATTCTGCAACTGTCTGGTAGTGATTGGGCAGTACACCAGGAGACAATAATAATAATAATAAAGATTTATAAAGCGCACATCTCCACCAAAGGTGCTCAAGGCGCATAGACAATTAAACCAACAAGATCCAAATAATTCCCAAAAGAATTTCCAGCAAAATCCAAATACCAATTATCCCATCGAGGCAATGTTGCTTCCATATATAAGTAGGTCTATACGCAGATACCCAAAGGCAGTATGTTGAGCATCAACACAACAGGAGATGCATTGCGTCGAACAGAGAAAAGTGGTATCGTGTTTTTTTTTTTTTTTTTTTTATTTAATTTTTTTTTTGTGAATAATATAAATTCAACAGAGAAACATCAAGGTATACGCCTCGGTGAAAATCAA
>NW_022749198.1:0-2096 GCF_011630105.1 Anneissia japonica | reverse complement strand
AGTAGTGGCTAATGTTATTTATCTGGACAACTGATTAGTTGAACAAAACATTGAAACCGATTCACTGTATGTTAAATGCTGCTTATTTTCAAAAGCTGCCTATAGGCTACGTGTCAAATTTTAGATTTTAAAAGTTAAAAAGTTGTTAATCCTTTCCAGTGTCGTGTTCATTGTCCACATCTGGTCGATGTACAAAGACAGTATTGAAAAAATGGTTTAATATTACTTGATGATAAACAGTATTAAGAGTCACTTTTCGGTTTTGTTCTTGATTGAGTCAGTTTATTTAAAAGCAGTAATAAATAATAGTGACTTGATGATGATGTTATTACTAATTTGCCTACCTTTTTTAAGCCTGATAATTTCTGGTTTTTATATTTTGATTTTCTGTATGTAGCTATATAAAGATTTCTTTTCATAAATTTATAATTTTAATTTGTGTTGTGGTTCACATCAGCTTGTCTTACAAGCAGTATTTTTATTATTGCCTGCTTCAGGGACCATAAATAAATAAAAAGTACTGTACTTTAACTAAACATTGAAATACTATAAGAAGCTCAGGACTATGACAAATACTTAATTTAAGTGTTTAAGAAGTTATATTTGAAAACCCTTTAGATACAGAATTTTTTTTATTAGAATTACAGTAATCATATAATTTGTTTGTATTTGGTTGAAATTGGTTGAATTATTTTGAAAAATGATTTTGATTTGCAGGTTGCTTTGCATGTGGTATGACAAATGGTTTCCGGGTATACAACTGTGATCCATTGAAAGAAAAAGAAAAACAAGGTAAGAATCATGATATCTTACAATCAATTTATTAATAATAAAGCAGAGTATGGTTATCAAATAAAATAAATTATGATAGTCAAATCACCAATCAAATGTATCATATTTTGGTTCTGTACTTTAGCAACCATTTCAAGGTGAGTGGAAGTTGCCCACATATGTATGTAGTGGGATTTATATAGCGTATGCCAAAGTCTCTATGTTGTAGAGAACCGAAATGAAAAAAGGAGAAAAACTAAACTGAAGATCTATCCTATACTAACCTTGGAACAAAACACCAAAACACAGACATAAGCAGAGGAACCAGCATCACTGAACCGTTACCCTGCAGTTTAAATACTGTTGACAAGCTGTAGAGGGCAGGCTCTAAGAATTCACAGGTGCACAAATGATACTGGCATCTGACTAACCTATCAAAAAAAAAAAAAACCCAATAAAAATCCAAGTATACAAATTCCAAAACATGCATTCATTGCTAGGTCATATCAGAGTTACGAAAGAAGGCAAAATATTTAATTTTTCTGGCCAGAGTTATCCATTAATTTCTACTTGTGAAAATAATCATACACATAATATTAAAGGTGTCATCTCTTCCAAATCATAGAATAAAAAATGATGTTGGATTATTGAATACCAGTAGATCATTTAAAAGTTATTAAATACTCTAATGATAAAAAGTTGTTGTTTTAAAATTAGTATACTTGTAGGATAAACTCAAATCAGATGAACCTTTCCAAAAATTTCAAAATATGCAAAAATATAATACCTAATGTTTCCTTGGCAAGCATTCCTGTGGATAATATCAAAGAGTATAGTATTCACGCAGTGGGTTTCCTTGGCAAGCATTCCTGTGGATAATATCAAAGAGTATAGTATTCACGCAGTGGGCTTCCTTGGCAAGCATTCCTGTGGATAATATCAAAGAGTATAGTATTCACGCAGTGGAACACTGAAAAGGTACTGTCACAAGATAGAGGGCCCGGCCCTATTAGAATTCAAACATTTGAATCTGATTCCAATAGAGTTAACTCGAAACTCAATGTTGAATCTATTACAGAACTACACCCTATTGCCTGTTTGATTGTAAAATGGAGAAACCTGAATATCATTGAAGACTGGCACTGACTATAGTGTACCACAACGCCAGGCGGCGCACACTCTGTCGCTAACCAGACGTTGGTTACCGTTTATTACATCTGAATGACTTCATAGGCTTTCTGGAATAGGCATTTTAAAATCTAATATTCTACCATTAAAATGTACTAAAAATGCAAAAGTCTGCATTATATTAGTTATTGAACACA
>NW_022749197.1:0-1452 GCF_011630105.1 Anneissia japonica | reverse complement strand
TTCATGTATTGAGCAGGTTATGCAATTTATGTATTTGAGAATTATCTTTGATAATAGGCACACATGGACTATTAGTTAAGAAACTTAATGTTCGAATGTTCTGTTTAAGGAAGTTAAACTCTTTTAATGTTTGTGAGAATATTTTGAAATCCTTTTTTAATTATGTTATTATGAGGTCTTGAACTATTGTCTTATTTGCGATAGGTACACTCTGTCTACTACGAGCGACTGGCAATTAATTTTGAGGGGGTGCTGAATTATATAAGTCATCCCCTCCATCCGGTGGTCGTAGGAAGCATTATAGAACGTAGTGGTAGACTTTTAATTCCGGTCGCAAACACGAACCGTCAACCTCGGTCTTTTATTCCTAGATAAATTAAACTGTATAATTAAAAATTTTCGAGGTAACCGTACGGGCTATGTAATTTTCAGCAATGGATTAAGTAAAGAGTATGTCTATGTCTATATATAGAACTCAATAACCTCTTCTTTTGGCAGTTGTAATTCAATTTTTGAATTGGATAAAAAATCTGATCTTAGGTCAGGATTACCTCTAAATCTTCTGTACTGTTCAAATGCCCATTGATATTTTGTACAAAGGTTGGACATTGTCAAAATCATTTGACGTATTACCTGAATCACTGGATCCATCTAGGCCTGCACTTTCTTCACTGTTCTCAGACTCGGAAGAAACAATAAGAATGTCATTTTCGGTTTCCTTTTTTTCTGCCAACTTTTTGGATTCTTCCTTCTCTTTCAAGCATCTCTTGCATTCACCCTTCCTCGCAAATACTCCGCTTGGTAATCTGCAATCCAGCTCCTCCTGTCAGGAACTCATCGTCAACTAGCGCGCCATGTCTATCGTCAACTGCCTGGTACGCTTCGTCGAGTTTTATGTAATTTTTTACCACATCGTCTACACTATCTCGTTCAAGTAAAAGCTGCAATGCATTCAATTGCCTAGTTAAAATTCCTTTACTATTTCGTCATATTACTTTCAATGTTTTTTTTTCTAAATTTTTTCTTTGGTTTCTTCCCATGTCGACTCCATTGTTCTTTTATCAGTGGTTTTATCAACTCTACATACAGCCTAGCTTTCAATTTTGAAATTGTTCATTAAATATCTAGGCCTATAATTTTCTATTCACGGCGTTCAAACCTCGATCTGCTAACACTATGCTCAGGATGTACTATAAATATTATTCACATGTTTTATGTATTTGTCTTTGTTTTATTTTCTTCTTGATTAGAGTTCAATCATCATCCAACATAATTAATTTTCAATCTACGGCTTTACCATAATTTTTTTTAACAAACATGTCAAAAGGTCAAATTATTTAAGTGTGGAAGGCGCAAAGATCATTCAAACCAAATATATTTATATTATGCCCTCTATCGTATAGATTTCCTTAATAACAGTGGGATATAACAATAATAACAATGGGATATAAC
>NW_022749196.1:0-581 GCF_011630105.1 Anneissia japonica | reverse complement strand
ACAGTGTTAATGGCTGTCTTGATTATTATTATTATTATTATTATTATTATTATTATTATTATTATTATTATTATTATGTTACTAATTATTTCCAGCAGTACTTAATGTCCTTTTGAGGTAGGTGCACAATCATTGTGTAATACAATCCAGCTGATAGTTATTTGAATCTGAAAGCGAGAGGTTGCAGGTTCGAATCTCGTCGGAGGAATTTTATTGCACAATGTATTTATTCACAGGACATCTGTTGAGAACAATGCTACACGATGTACCATCATGTCCTTTATTCGAACACTGTATAATATAATTTAACAGTGTTAACGACTATTTGATTATACATACATACACACATACACACACACACACACACACACACACACACACACATATATATATATATATCCTGAGCTGCACTGATGAGATCTAACAAGATCGAAACGGTACTGTCTGCAGATTGGAATATTTACGCTCCTTTACATTGTACTATTAAGGTAGTACATTGTTTTGTAGAGCACTCTCATTTTAAGATGGTGCATTGTTTATGTGATACTATTTTGCATTTTGCATAGCACACTCATTTTGGG
>NW_022749195.1:0-1007 GCF_011630105.1 Anneissia japonica | reverse complement strand
ATATATATAAAGGGGTCCACGTGTGTTCATATGAATAATATAGAAAGAAAACAGTACACGGAATAGATTTTAAAACACTATTTTATTTAAACATGAATATTTATTTATTTATTAAGGTATTAAACACAAAACAAAACAACAGCCACAGGCTGAAACGTTTGTTTACAATCAACAAATAAAGGCAACATAGGAAAACAGGTCAGGTGGAAAAATACATATCGAAATATCAAAACATTCAAATAATAACATTAGAAAAGTTACAAATTAATATCAATATATATATATGTATATTAATATATGTAGGCCTATATATATTATATATGTATATGTATATATATTATATATGTATATTATAGATGCATGCACGAAAAATGTTGTTATTTATGTTTTATTTTTTATATGTGCAGGTTTTTATTCTAATTTATATGGAAGTGCACATTATACTTTCTTTCTTGATAGCCTTTTTTTTTATTATTCTTTTGTTTTTTACTTGATTTTGCTTCATTAATTTGTAACATTAATTTAACTACTATTTGGAGACCTTTCCCTTTATTTGACATATTTTTATTTAAAAGTAAACCATTTGGTCATTTTGACTCTTTACTGGTGAATGTACACCTTGACCCTTATTTAAATGGTCTTAGGCTTATTTGTATGATGCGTGTACGATAAGCACTATTTTTTTACCTTGTATGGGTTTTTTTTTATTGTGTATGTAAATATTTTTTACTGTTTTGTATATAGTATTTGTTTGAGTGAACCTGCTTTTTAGGCTTTTGGATTTTTAAATAAATCTTAAATTTGGTAAAGAGTTGCTCTTTGGGATTCACCGTTAGGTATTATATAACGTGGTCCGCTGATACAAAAATGTTATCCAATAAATTGTATTGTACAATACAACCACCAAGCATCTCAGTGTTTTATGGAGGAACATTCCCCCCGCACCCCGAAATACGCCACTGGTCGAGCAAAGGGCCACTGGTCATATTGCGCCTATTCATCCATTC
>NW_022749194.1:0-743 GCF_011630105.1 Anneissia japonica | reverse complement strand
CACAAATTTATGTCAATATAGATTGATCATTTCGAAAATGGAAAATGAATAGAACATTGAATAATGAAGCTCAATATCATCATCATCCAACAGATTTTTTCCCCATTTTAATGGCAGATAAAAGAAAACCAGGACATTACGATGTGTCTATGCCTATAAGGACCATGGTTTCCTCACCAATCGCTTATATGGAATTGAACAAAATGCCTAGGTCTACTAGTTTAGGTAGTATCCAGATAATTCGGCCTAAAAATATTTAATTAAAACATTAACTTGGTCGTTTAAAAATTTAAAAATCAACTTTATGAGGCACGATCTTGTTCACTTTTTTTACCTGAAAGCTTTGTAATCTATTATAAACATTTATAATCGACTGTCAGTGAATCTTAGGTTCTGAAAATAATATAGAATATATTTAAGCCACTTGGCAAGAAAATTATTTCTAATTCTAAATTTGAATTGATTGAAAGCTAATGCGTAACGTAATGCTTATAAATTTATTGGAGGATTCAGTTCGCGCTTAATCGAGAGCGGTGCTCTTACAAAAAAATATTGGCGTGGAGCTTTCCACGTCCGTTCCCATGGTGTTACCTTTGTTTTTGTTCTATTTTGAATTATAATTGAGAAATTACCATTACTTTTAATTTACCAGACAATTTACCGATTGTATTGAGTGATATCCTTACAATATCACTACACAATCCAGGCACGTATCCAGGGGGGGGGGGGGTTATGGTTTGGGG
>NW_022749193.1:0-1157 GCF_011630105.1 Anneissia japonica | reverse complement strand
TTTAAAATATTTGTATTTTTATTGTAAACTGTTGTTCTTATGCTAATGTAACTTCTGCTTTTTAAGTATTTATTTACCTTTTGTCAACTGTTTTTTGCTTGTAAATATAACGCAATTTAGTTCTTTATACTACAATGTTATATTTGGCAATTTCTTTTTAACTTTCTTCTTTTTTTTTCTTTTTAAATTTGTATTGTAATTTTTGAATTTTTTAATACATATACCATGAGAATGAATGAATGAATGAATAAATGGTTTAAAAAAAATCATAATGTCATCACAACCAAGCAAAGATGAAGAGGATGTTTCCATTTTTAGACAGCATAAGCATGAATTCGTTTTTAGGCCTATATATTTTCAATAGAGTTGTTTGCGTTCATTGTGTGAATTTGTTAAAAACAATTGATGTTCAAGGTTAATATGGCCTACTGTTTTACTGTTACAGTGTCACGGTTTGGATCTGTGCGTTGTGTGGTTTTATTTTCTAAAAACAAATCCATCTTCTACAATCTACACTAAATTGCCGCGCACGATATTCATTGGCTAATTAAAAACTCATTACTGTTACATTATTCATAACTATGCTAATTTATATTGAGTACAAGTGTTACAATGAATGGTAATCGGATGAATAACGATGATTATACTTTTCAAAATAATACTATTATATTTGCCGAGGGACAGATAATGACTTTGGATTCGGAGTAGACATAAACGATGTTTGTTGGATTTGTGTTGCGGCATTTCTCCGTTTGCACGCGATTCTGTCAGGTGTTAGCAGACTAAAAATGTAGACCTAATTCTCATGTACGTCATGCGATAAAATTGAGAGCTCTTAATTTAATTGAATACGGAATGGAATTACCATACTATACTGGTACTAATTTAATTTGGTAATTTGGCGACTTTTACTATTTTGCATTATTGTAGGGATTTGATGAAATGATAATCGTAAATCTTATTGAAAATAAAATTATTAGAATATAAGAATTATCGCTTCGATACGTATAATGTATTTGTATAATAACGTCATTTCGCATAACCTACACGTGCACGTCATTTTTTGACGTCAAATACGTATATATCTGTTGTATTGTCTTGCAAGTGTTCGACACCGTCAGTGTCGGGCGTTAGTATAATTATGTAAATCATTAATC
>NW_022749192.1:0-629 GCF_011630105.1 Anneissia japonica | reverse complement strand
CCTGTCGACGCGCCTCGCGATCTCGAACTCGTCCTTCTCGGCGACTTCCGGTCTCGTCGACTGGCAAGAGTCGAGACGGGGGAATACTGGAGGCGCACCGCGGCAGATATCCTCCTCGTCTTCCGTACCTTCGTTCGCGATCGTCGTCACGAGATGGTGGCACTCCTCGTCCGTCTGCTCCTTCCTGCAGACGAAACACCGGTAACCGACGTTCGGACAACAACCGATTGGCAACGCCGGTACGGTGCCCACGACGACCACGAACCTCCAGAGTGCCGACAGGCGCTTCGATATCACCGTCGAATGCTCGCTCGTCCAAGGGAACAGCACGTGTCGCGCAAGCACGACGTCGAAGTCGGTCATGGTGCAGCACTACGTCGTGACCGAATCCGTCCCTCGCAGAAGGTGCTCCGCCAGAACTAAGCATCTTGCGTAGAAGGGAACGACGTCGTCGTCTGTGACGCTTCCGCACGCAGCTTCCAACCGTTGTTGCAGATTCAATGACAACTCCTCCAACGAATCGTCTTCGTCGTGGTCGTCGTCCTCCTCCTCCTCCTGCTCACAATCCTCGAATAATTCTAGACTACGGTCGGCGTCGATCGCCCTCCTGTCTCGCGCCCACCTATACC
>NW_022749191.1:0-754 GCF_011630105.1 Anneissia japonica | reverse complement strand
CATCATTGGCGAAATCCAGGTTTTTCATAATCCATGTGATTGTGAATTATTAACAACAAAATTACGAATAAGAATAATGTCTTACTGAAAATTGTAAGGCCACCAATTTGTGACGATATTATACTACGATGAATTAAGAAAACGCAATGTCACCGGGAAAGTCACAGTACAAGCTTATAATTCAAAGTGAAGTTATAAATTTTGCCTGAAATCTGTAAACCACGAGGTTGCTCCCCGATCAAGATGTATCCAAGTATCATGGGGATATCCAAACGAGCATTTGTCATAGTAGAACGTAAACCATTTTTAATTAGTCCCATTGAACAGGGGCGGATCCAGAATTTTTCAAACTGGGGGAGGGGCACTTGTATTTTTTTTATTTCAATACTTAACATTAATATGCACTGACATTTTAAAAAATAGTGTCAAAACGCTGTTCGGCACTGTTCGGCTGACTTGCGTTCCGATAGATCTTTAAACGTAATTAATTCATTGTGAAGAAGAATGAATATAATATTGTTTCATGGGCTTAATTCAAAGTAATATACGGTACTTACAATAAAACGGCACGTGAATTTATGTTATTATTATTATAATTATTATTATTATTGTTGTTGTTTTTGTTATTATAGTGATGAAAAGTTAACACAAACGGTACACAAATAGGTAAATGAAGGCGATATGGTTGCTAAACGAAGACATGTAAAAATATTTTTAAATATTTTTTTTTAATTCCCCGACGGGGGGGGGGGGG
>NW_022749190.1:0-947 GCF_011630105.1 Anneissia japonica | reverse complement strand
AGACAGGTAAAAATCGTGCGATGATTTCATAACTACTAGTACTAGTGTAGGAGGAGGCCTCAGCGTCCTCCTGCCTGGTTTTAGTCCTAGCCCTACTTATAACTTTGTTCATGGAGTCTTTAAAATAGGTCTAGAATATTCCTATTAAACGTTCAGTTTTAGTTTATTAGTGTATTCAAGGAATTCCTTAATTGTTCATACTTAATACTGAACTTGAAGTAATTTTCTTCTGGTTTATTATCCTTGTTTTACATAAGTAATTTTTAATTACAATTCAATTTTCATCGCAGTGCAGTTTGCGATCTCTTCACGGTGACGAAAAATTAGATATTTTTTTTGCATGCGAACCTAAAAAAAAAGATCAAGCCAAGTGTCCACTATTGAAAAATTATTGGACTGTGGGGGATAGGTGTTGTCTTTTCAGTTGAGCTGTCCGACAGCAGGACTTGTGCTCATAAGCCCAAGACTCGAAGAATGGTTTGAGAGGGTGTTTCCCCCTCCCAAATGAAATTTTTCAAAGAATAGGAACCTCTGGATGGCCAGAAATGACACTCTCAGACTGTGACAGACGTGTTGGCTTGACGTGGGCCTATTTTTATATCAAGCTCTGTCCGAAGGGGGGCGTGACCTGTCCGGTGGGGCCACAGTTTAATGAACCTGTCACTTCTTTATTAAGTCAATCACTTATTTCATATAGCCATGCCAAGATTTATTCGGGTTCACCTATGCCGTAGAGCAAGATTTATGCATGTGTTCGCCTGGACCTAGCAATGAAAAATATTTGCACTGTATACAAATTTGAGCTTTTGGCAAATCGCCATAGAATATACTGGCCAATGATGACATTACTATTGACTTTTATTCTATTTAGAATTTTGATTGTATTCTGTTAGTGTGTGGCCTGAACAGTACAGCTTTGACTTATTTCAGATCCGGCCTCACATCAT
>NW_022749189.1:0-843 GCF_011630105.1 Anneissia japonica | reverse complement strand
TTCACTTAATTTTACCTCTAGCGTTTTTGTAACTATTTTTCTACTGTGTACGCTGTGTTTTTGTATGGGTACTGTTCTTGGTACAAGTTTTTATTAACAATGTAAAATGAAGTTTAAACACTATTGAAGGAACACAGTGAACAGAACAAACCAAAGAGACAACACTAAGCGGAACTTTATGGCCTTTTATACTAGCTCATACTATTTGTCGTAACCTCTCTAATGCCGTTTTCCATTATACAGTAAAAATGAAGCCCAACAAATTCTCATGATCTTTCATCACATGTTTTCGGCAACTATAGAGATCTAATGATTGATGTACGGTACTATGATTGATGTACGGTACTATAGAACATAAAAACATTGTATTTAATGTATTTACTCTACCTATTTGAAAACCATGTGTCCACCTATCTCGGCCTATGGTAGTTTGGGCTGAGGTGGTAAAATTTAATGAAATAGTTCCTCTAGATTGCCGGATATGACACTCTTATATAGTAAAATGAACATCACAATTCTTTTTTTTTATTATCATCAGATAATTATTTAATTCAAATCATTATAATTATGTAAATAATGAGTTATTATGAGGAAATAATCTGGAAATAAATATTTGTTAAATATTGAATATCCCGGCCCATCATAGTTGGGGCTGAGGCAGGGACGTAGCCAGGATTTTGAAGGGGCATGGGGGAGCCGTTATGCGAATTACGTAGGACCCCGGCGGGGTCAAGGAGCGAATCCCCCTGTGAAGTAGCGCACTCTGAACGTTCTTAGGAGGACTGTTTGAGAGGATAAAGTGAAAATTGCAATAGACGCATTATAAATAAGCGCAAAAATAAT
>NW_022749188.1:0-621 GCF_011630105.1 Anneissia japonica | reverse complement strand
AATGAGGAAAATTAAAGTGGTGGGGCTATTAAACGGGACCTCCGGTCCCACTTTAACTTCCATGCAGTGAATGAGGGGGTATCACATCATAACCCCACCATGGGATTTCCAGGAACAATCTGCCGTTTTCGAGGAATCGTTACCTACATTTACACCCCTCCCGCATACCAGTACGAAAATGAGGAAAATTAAATTGGTGGGGGCTATTAAACGGGACCTCCGATCCCACTCTAACTTTGATGCGGTGAATGAGGGGGTATCACATCATAACCCCACCAAGGGATTTCCAGGAACAATCTGCCGTTTTCGAGCAATCGTTACCTACATTTCGTCGCTCACATCACGAACTAACACAATTAAATTCAATTGTGTTAGTTCGTGAAATCACAGTAGCGCGTCAAAACGAGCGCGTATTGGTTGTCAAGTAATTTTGTATTCTTTACCACACAAAAAGTCCTTAACGACAACAGCGCGTATTTTGACGCGCTTTTTTGATTTCACGAACTAACACAATTGAATTTAATTGTGTTAGTTCGTGATGTGAGCGACGATTTAAACCCCTCCCGCATACCAGTACGAAAATGAGGAAAATTTAAGTGGTGGGGGATATTAAACGGGACC
>NW_022749187.1:0-720 GCF_011630105.1 Anneissia japonica | reverse complement strand
GGCTCCGTCGTCACCGTCGCGCTGATGCCTTTCTCGGTGGTAAAGCTCTGCGACAAGTTCGACGTGGAGGAGGAGGAAGACGACGCGACGACGGAGGAAATGAGACGAGCGCTTTCGGCCATGCCCTTCTGCTCAGAAGACGGACGGTGCGCATTCATACCGAAGAACGACAGGAAGAGAGCTTTCACCTGCGAGTCCGACGTCCTGACCCAATTCCCGGCCGTCGGCCAACTCTGAGGAGCCCTCGCCGAACCGACGCACGACGAACGACCGAGGACCGAGGCCGTCGCGAGCATCAAACCGACAGACGAGAGCCTCGCCAAGAAATTCGGCCAGTGCCTATTCGGCCGATTCTTGGCGAGGGCCGTCGCATCGTCCCCTGGAGACGGCAAGTGGAGACGCGTCCTGAAGGTGATGGACGTTTCGGCTGCCGTCGCGTCGACGCGAACCAAGATCGGCGAAGCTTCAAGAAGGGAAGAGAATTTGGTGAGGGAAATCGAAAAGGAGACCAGCTGCACGCTAACTCGGAGCGTTTCGAGAGAACTGCAGACGATTAACGCTTCCGACCGCATCGTCCAGGATCTCTTGAAGCAGTTAGCGGACGCGCGGGAAGAACTGAAAAGGGCCAAGGACGACCTCGCTCGTCTCCAGAGAAAGTTTAACGACGAACTCAAACGCATGGCCGAGGAACGCAACGCGTTCAGGGAGACGATCGGCGAA
>NW_022749186.1:0-730 GCF_011630105.1 Anneissia japonica | reverse complement strand
GATGGCAATATACTTACTGTAATAACTACAATTATGATACCATTTAAGTTTACTTTGCAATTAAACAAAAAACCAACATAATATTCAACCTTACACTGAGGTTTAAATATTGCAAGTTTTTAAATAGTGACTATTTCTTTATTTTTCAATATAGTATAAGAATCTAATCTTCATTGTAATTTAAGCAATTTATGGTTTTCTTATTGATTATTTTAATTCTAATAGTATTGCTGCACAATTTTTTACAAATTTCCTATAAACATGATTTTCTATTGTATTTTTAGGCAGATGTCATCACTTAAACATTAAATTCTGTTCGTGTGAAGAGGAGGTAACAACAATTATCAAACTGAACCTTTGGCCAGCGACAGCAAAACGTGTTAAAATAGCATTTTCTATTGAATTATTGAAATGGATGGAGGTTCTCCTACTAGAATGTCAAGTTTCTACGAAAGGGTTTTGTGAAGCATTAACCTTGAAGAATGACCTTCAACCATTTGAGGTATGAGACATTTTTCAATTCGTAGTTTGTGTTAGTTTTTCATGATTTTGATTAATTTTTATGGAAGAGCATAAACATATTTTTAAGAATGAAACAGACTCTGAAAATAGTGATATGACCCCTATGATGAAATTTTTTTAAACTACTACTACTGCTACTAGCTAAAGTATTGTTTAAATGGTTGCCTGGCAGAGTAACAGTAAGTAATATCTTGCTCTAAAGTACTTT
>NW_022749185.1:0-885 GCF_011630105.1 Anneissia japonica | reverse complement strand
AAATACTAAAATATGATATGATGTTATATATTATTATTATTATTATTATTATTATTATTATTATTGTTATTATTATTATATTATTATTTTATATATTTATTTACATTGTATCTGGAAAAACCAGCCAATTTATCATTTAAATTACTGTAACATTAGTTTATTAACAATTTTTTTTATTAGTATTAAAGTTTGTTATTGTTACTATATTATTACTGTATAACTTGATGCTATTTTTCTTTTTTTACAGAAACAACGCAGATGTTGACCGAGTTTGACATAAGGTTTTTTTTTCTTGCTATATATATTGATATAATTTTTATTAATGCTTGAATCAAATAAAAATATATAGAATAAGTATAGTCAATAGATTATGGAATAGATAGAAATATGTATTTCCATATTTATATTTTCCATATAAAATTATCAATACATTGATAATTGCATGTGGTACATTTTAAAAGCCTTTTCATGCTTCTGTTATATTCACTTGCTAGGCCTATTTCTTTAGTTGCATAAGTGGAGTATAATATTAGAAAGAAACGTTTCCACATATTTATTGCCATGGTACTCTTAAGGCGAAGATGTCACAAGGTTTGTGATTTCTTGTTTGTTTTATTTCCATTTTTGTTATATTATTGCAAAGACAGAAGTAGGTCAGATGCAAAAATAGACGACTAGCTATTTCTAGGTACAAACACGTACGCTGAAGCGCAGTACACCACTTCACGTGTGTTCACCTACCTCGCCACTGAAGAAGGACTAGTGTAGTCCGAAAGCTCTGGTTCTATTTCTGGCTGTTTATTTACGTTTACTGTTTAGCTTTTGCTTATCATTTTTGTACCTCTACCGAGATCCAGCCTTTGTTTCCCACAGCATTGTTGTTTT
>NW_022749184.1:0-604 GCF_011630105.1 Anneissia japonica | reverse complement strand
GAAGTTAGCGCGCGTTACCCCTATTTACAAATCAGGCATCAAATCTGACCTCTCTAACTATCGTCGCATTTCAATTTTATCCATTTTTTCGAAGGCCTTGGAAAAGGTAATTTACGATCGAATATTCTCGTTTATTACTAAATACGAGATACTTTATAAAAAACAGTTCGGTTTCAGGAAAGGACACAGTACTTCAATGGCCCTTATCGATCTAACAAACAAAATTGTTAATGCTTTTGAAAATCGCCAGCTTGCAATTGGACTTTTTATAGATCTTTCCAAGGCCTTCGACACCATTGATCACAATATTCTTTTATTTAAGTTGTCCCATTATGGAATTCGCGGCCCCGCCCTTAGCCTTCTAAAAAGTTACCTCTCCAACCGGGCCCAGTGTACTATGTATTCAACCTCTATATCTAATTACAGGCCAATTACTTGTGGAGTTCCTCAAGGCTCCTTATTGGGGCCCCTCCTTTTTATTTTATACGTTAATGATATCAGTCAATCCTCAAAGTTACTTAATGTTTTTCTTTATGCATATGATACCACTGTGTTTTGTTCTGATCATAATATCCAATCATTATTTGATACTGTCAACTCCAAC
>NW_022749183.1:0-725 GCF_011630105.1 Anneissia japonica | reverse complement strand
TCATAAATCACAAAATTAAAATTATAATAGAATACAGGAATGTCATCAAGTTTTTTATATCACTCAGTTAATCGAAGCTCAACAGTAATACTAATATAGGGTCATTCTGTGTCAAATCAACAACAGGTCCCTGCTCGACCATTTCAGATTTTGATGAAACTCCATAAAAATGATCCACTATGTCAGAAACCAACAATTAAAAAAAATTAGCATTTTGTAGTATCTGAGATATTGACTCCTCAAAAAAGGGGCGTGGTTCTTCAAGCTGCACAAATGCAGTTTCCTCCAACTTTGGAATCTTATAACTCGGGATTAGTAATTAGCTAATAGGGTCAAACCTGGTATTCTAACTTATTTTCCACCATATTACAAATATGGAATCAGATTAACTGTTATCCCTTCTCTTTTGAAGTTATCTGCACTCAAAATAGCCACTTTGTTTAATGATGCAATTTTTTTGTGATCTTCGAGGTCACCCAGTGTCCATATGAGTGTATACATGTTATATTACAGATATATTATCTATGGGTAGTCGTCTCTGGCCACAAGCAAGCACAGGCTGATCAAATGAATTAAAATGGAATGGTATCTATTCAAAGTTGGGACCAGCCCTAAAAAAGTGAAAAAAGCCTATGTTTCCCATTAACGGTTCGTCATGTGGACAACATGAAGGTACTATATCCAGGACAGCCGGCTAGCTGGTAGTGTACCCTTTGGGTGCAAAC
>NW_022749182.1:333824-341020 GCF_011630105.1 Anneissia japonica | reverse complement strand
CTAATAATTAAAAATACCTGCATGAAGAAAAGGCACAGTACTAGTGTTATGTAGATGAAATTAAGAAAACAAGTAGATAAAATCAGATTGCTGAAATGCAATTGAATGTAAATAGTTTAAAAAGGAACACTGTGTGAAAGAAAATACGTAATTACAATACAAACATTGTATGATGTGCTATCCATTCATTAATTTTTATTGAAAATTAAAATTAACCACAAAAGTGTTTAACTGTTGGATTTTTACTTTAAAATAGTGTTTAATGCAGTTCATTCTAAAATCAAACACTGCAACACAATTCAAAACTTAAAATTCAACACTTTTAAATGGCATCTTACAGTAATTATTTTAAATTTTTTTCTTAGGTAGAGAGGGGACACCCCATCCAAAACCCACCCCAGCTCAGGCAACAAAATTCAAAAGTTAAAATTCAACACTGTTAAATGCCAATTCAAACACTGTTAAATGGCACCTTAAGTAATACAGTAATTATTTTTCATTTTTTTCTTAGGTAGGGAGGGGGACACCCCATCCCAAACCCACCCCCGCTCGGGCCAAAGGGCCCTTGGATGTCGCTTCGCGACATGTTCCTCTGCCTATTACTAAAACTCCTCCTGTTATTTCATTTCCAAATGACACACTCTGTAATCACTATATTAATGTAATAATCATAACCAGAACAACGAACTACCAACACAAGTGTAGTCGGATTGAGCGCACATGTTTACGATGACGAACGAGAGTGTTGGGGTCACAAACTTATTACACATCGTGAATATATTGTAATCAACACAATTCGGCAATGTAACAACTAGAAAGAACACGACAGAAAGGGCCATAAAATTTATGAACACCACACGTAAAATGGATGTTTTACGGTACATAGTAATGAATGAATTTGCAAGAGACACCTTTTCTCTCTCTTACGGGCGACCGGGATGATGTCTCAATTTTTTTCAGAAGACTCCTGCGACTTGCAGGAAACTTTGGACCTCTGCAATGTACTACCAGGGCTCATGCTAACCGCTCACCAAATCGCCATCGCAAAAACTATTTTGGACTGGCGAAGAAAAAAATCAATGCTTTAATAGCCATTTTGGCGAAAGCCTAAAATCAAAAAAAGTTTTAAATACTTGCTAAAATACATGTTTTGTCATTTGAGCTCCATTTTTCGCTAACTCCATGCGACACTTATTTGTGTTGTTGTATGAGTATAGTCTTGCTGCAAACGTCATTGCATGCCTCGCAAGTTCTTTTTTTTTTTGTAATTTTGATTTTAACGCGGTAGACGCAGGGCAGCGGCTGTATGACATAGACTAAAAGTACCACTAGCTTGGGTTTTTCCACTAAAACACGAGGGCTGATGCGATGTGATAGTGGTCGAAAGAGGATACCCTAGTATTGTTAATAATTTAATCAGTGTTTTCGTGTTATTAACAAATACATAACATACATTTAAATAACTTGTGTAATAATTTAAGAATGCGCCGCGTGGGTCAGTTTGTTACACAGTGTATGTACTTGTGATGTCGGGAGAGGAATCACGCAAGAAAGGCTAGCCTAGCTGCAGGGACTAGATTGTGTACGTTCTTGATTATCGCGGCGGTAAAAACTTCGGTAACAGATGATCAGGCCCCAAGCCAATTTTGAATACTGTAGTCTAGTAAATCACTGCTAGCTCCCCACCCCCAATATCGTTCAAAACTAAAAAGAAAATACTATATAGGCCTAGGCCTACGTAATTTTGTCAACTTTTGTGATAGACCTATATTCAACAAACTTTCAAAGTACCTCTTCATTGGTGTATTTAAAATATTAATTTGCCTATCAAATAACGTTATCCCTTCCTTCCCCCCGATCCACTGTCGAACACTGCCCCACAACCCTTAACCCCACTTAACACCACCCTTACCCAGAATACATGTCCTCTGAATCCACCCCTATGTTACCACCAGTACAGTAGCAATCATCTATCAAATATACTTGCCTTCCCTCACCATACACTCAGGTCCCTAATGCACATGAACAGTTGGAGAAAAATGCATAGAAATTTATCTGCAAGATCACACAATGTTTAGTTTATTATCCCAAATTTTGTACTGGCATTTGCAATTACAGAAAGGAGCATTCCTATGCAACCAAGGTAATTTCCAGAAAAAAATTGTACAATTTTTGCTCCTGAAGGACAAACAGTTTATTTGCCTTAATTTCATATAAGATGACAAGAGTCACGGTGGCCGAGTGGTTAAGGCGTTGGACTGTAAATCCAATGGAGTTTCTCCGCGCAGGTTCGATTCCTGTCCGTGACGTACAATTTTTTGACAAACCTTGTTAATTGTTTGCCTAATTATCTGTTAAAATTAACACTTTTTTGAAGTTGAAGTCTTCTGCTGGTAATCTATGTATTTTCATTATAAATATAATATGGTCACACAATATTTTCTAAATACAGTTGGCCCTATGCAAAATGCTGGGATTTTCCCATAACTCTTTCAAAAATGACTTGTCATCACCGTTGTTGAGTTAATCTGACCATCCAAAACAAAATATTTAAAAAAAACAAAATATTTTTTATTCTTTATTCAAATACACGTCAAAATTGCAGCCAAGGCTGAATTAATTGATATTGCCAAAATATGGCAAGTAGGCAAATATAAAAAACATAAAAACATCAATCAAATACACAAATATACCACTCACTGCACTGGGTCTATAATAATAAATAAGTACAGCACTGTCAAATCCATTATCTTTGGATTAATGTACATTCTCATCTCCTAAGACCTGAAATAACTAGTCTACCTATTCATCAAGCTAGGCCTAGGCTAGTGAAGGAAGGTCTTGCCAATTGATTGTTTAGATACATCACAAGGCCTAGAGGGCCTAGGCCTAGTAGTAGTAGGGCCTAGGCCTAAAGTAACCCAGCCTAGCCTAGCCAAGTTGAAATGGTGGAAGAAAAAAAATATAAAAAATAGGACGTAATTACAAGTAAATAACATTATAAAGTGGAATTATTACAACAATATCGAAAAATAAGTTTACAAACCAACCTTATGATTTCCTAATAGTTGTCATAAAATGCTTGCATTTATATATTAAATACATTTTGTTTACGGAATGAAACAACTTCTCTTTCTTCTTCCCGGTTGGGCGCCATGATGATGGTGATGACGAAACCAAACAGAGTGAGGGCCCCAGAATCCTAACGCTCAAATCCAGGTTTTATATTTTGTCAGTTAAACTCCCTATTTTACTTTTGTTCAATTTTACTGTATTGTTTTTTGATTAGTTAGTCTGGACGCACCACAGATCATGGGCGGCGGAACCGGGGGGCCGGGGGGCCCGGGCCCCCCCCCCCACTTTTTGGCGAAAAATATATAATGTCTGGAGAACTTTGTATGATCGAAAATGCAAAAAAAGAAGGAGGGAAGAAGGAGAAGGATGGGAAAGAGAATGTTTATCCAGTACCCGACCGAGTTACATTTTCTCGCAATTCACATTGGCGGATCTGGGAGGAGGGGATCATGGGTCCTGACCCCTCCCTAGACCTACCTTTTCAGGACCCGTGAGCTGATTTTTTTTTTTTTTTTTGCTATTAGAAAATTAGAATTTTAAAGAACATAAAATTCATTAAAACACACTTCAAATGTCGGGAAAGCTCAATTCCCGCCATCTAGGAATTAAAATTTTCCCGGGGAAGAACCCCCGGACCACCCTTTCTTTTTGGGATTTATCGATTCATGGAAAAGAAAATTACGCATGCAACTACTCATTTGTTTATGTATGTATACACACATAAAATAAAAAATGAGAAAAATTTACCTGACCTTTTTAAAGAGGGGAAAACCTTGAATTTTGAAGAACTTTAAAAGTCATTAAAAGACATTTCAGAAGTCAGGTAAGCTCAACTCCTGCCATCTAGAAATCGAAATTTTTCCGGGGAACCCGGACCCTTTACCTTTGGAGTTCATTGATTAATTGAATCATTTTCAAGGGGTGGGGGGAACCCTGAATTTTGAAGAATTTAGTCATTAAAGTCATTAAAAGACACCACAAAAGTCGGGGAAAGCTCATTTCCCGCCATCTAGGAATCAAAATTTTCCCGGGGAAGAACCACGGACCTCCCCACCCCCCACCTTTCTTTTTGGGATTTATCGATTCATGGAAAAACTACGTATGCAACTTACTCAATCTTTTTTTTATGTATGTATACACACATAAGGCCTATTTACTGTAATAACAATGGGAAAAAATTATCTGAATGTTTTCAAGAGTGGAAAACCTTGAAGAATTTTGAAGAACTTAATTACTTTTAAGTTCTTCAAAATTCAAGGTGTTCCCCTCTTGAAAATTATTATAATGAATCAATGAACCCAGGGAAAGGGATGTTCGAGTTCTTCCCGGGAAAATGTTGACATCATAGGCATACTACAATGTTTTGTCAAGGAAAACTTGATAATGTGGACAAGACCTAAAAGCCAGACTATGAAATTGTATTTTTTTTTTATAATTCATGATTTTATTTCACTCAAAACGAAATGAGTCTGGTAGGCAAAAAAGGGAACATGTCCCTGTACAAGATCTGTCTCTTATACACATCTAGATGTGTATAAGAGTCCAGCTGTGGAAAGTCTTTCCCCATTGAATGCCCTTTTCACCCGGGAAAGTGCCTGAAAATCTCAAATTTTAAATCGCATATTTTGTTGAAGTAGGCCAATTTCCTCTAAAAATTGCACATTTTAGAAAGTTTTGATCAATTCCAACGAAATTAGAATTTAAAAAACAAACATTTATCGCGCGCTTCGCGCGCATTTTTTATGTTAAAGCTTGTGCTTGCTCACCTTTGCCTTCTAAGTTATAACACATAGTCCCAAACTCAAGAAAGAAAATTTAAGATAGATCGTTTAACCTATTAAAAAAGGGCCTCAATGTGTAATGATGTTGAAAGAATGTTTGTAATAAATAAAGCCATAAGGAAAATACTTATATTCAGTTATTTAAAAACATAATAGTCCCAAAACTTGAGAAAGAAAATTTAATATAGATCGTTTTACCTAAAAGAAGGGCCTCAATGTGTAATGATGGTGAAAGAATAGGCCTATGAATTGTAATAAATAAAACCACGATGAAAATGCTTATATTTAGTTCCACGCGTGTGCCCTATATTAATATTAAAATAAGCCATGCCGTATTGTTTTCTATATGGGGGGGGGGGGATCACACCAAGTCATAAATTACTAACCGGGAAAATTATTACATTTGCCCCCCCCCCCAGGACCCAAGACCCCTGTTACTGGCCTGCTTATAAGTGGGGCCCCCCACTTTGAAAAACGTTCCGCCGGCCCTGCTGATTAGTGTGTGCCACTGTTGTAAAAGTGTGAGCCAATAAAAACTGAACTGAACTGAAGAAGATCTTATGAACCTAACTGAGCTCGGAGTAAAAAATGTTGGCCGTTAGGACATGGGCTGGGGCCCCCCCCCCCCCACAGTTAAACTTCCTTGGTATCATTTTGTTCCTACGGGCATATAGAACAAAAAAATTGATGTTAACAAGAAAAATCCCATCAATGTTATTTTGGTAGCAATGTGTAGCATATATGTTTCTTAATCATATGCAGTTTAAATAAAATTAATCCGACAATTATTAACGTCACAAGAGGCCAAAAGGTCATCGACCTTTTTCTAAAATGCAAATTTTTTCATAAAATATCAATAAACTTCAGTGTCATATGTCTAATTTTGGATGTATTTGATACAAATTGTGTTTTTCTTGTAGTTATTAACATATGGAATACAAAAATTGAGGTTAACAAGAAAAAAATTAAAATGCATTATGTATTATTGTCAATGTTTATGATCCGAGAAATTTGTAATCAACAACAGTTTTTGGGGTAGGGGGTAACATTTATGCTCATAACTCTGCTCATAACTCTGGTCTTCCCGCCCGCTCTCGGCCAATCAAAAGTTTCAAATGAAACTAGATATAGGCTTACTTGTACAGCCGTCTACTTATTCACACTTCTTCACATACTCGCAAGGACGTCCGAACGTCATGTCGAAACTACATAACATAATGTACAAACCACATAACATAATGAGCAAACCACATAACACCATGACCAAACTACATAACATCATGACCAAACCACATACCAGTAACATAATGAGAAATCACATAACATAATGACCAAACCACATAACAATGACCAAACCACATAACGTCATGGCGATTGTACATAATAGATTGTTTGCACATAACCGAAGATACTAACGGCGTTCCATATAGAATCTGGCCGCGTCTTCTTTCTTTTTTCTTTCTTCTTTTCTTTCTCTATATAGAGAGAGTTGCGACATGAGACGCTGCTGGGTAGTCATTTTGGTGCCTTGCATGCATGAGTGAACGCAAAGCCTATGCTACAGTGTGGCGATTGCAAAAATAATAGACAATTGAAAAAAATAAATAAAAATATTAATAAGAAAATTTTATTTTCTTATTTGATAGTAAATATCTGTTAATCAAAATGTGTTTGAAATTTACAACAAAATTCCAAAAGAAATTGATTCTCAGTATGCTATTATTAATTTTCATATTACATGCAGTTTTTGCTTGACCAAAATTGCATAGCGCCTTAGTTAGGCGTGTACAACATCGCGTTTGCTCGGCTCATAGAATAGTAGGCGACAGGGCCTAGGCCTTTTCACTGGACAACTTAGAAATTCGTATAGTAAATGCATGGGCGTCGATTGGTGGGGGACAGGGGGGACGCGGGATATGATGTCTACCTATTTCGATTAAGTGATAAGCCTACCAAAAGTTTACAAGCTCCAGTGTTACGTTGACGCAGTCTCGCAATGACGCCATAATAATCAGTGGCAGATTCAAGTGGGGCCGAGCCGGCCCTAATTTTTTCAAAATTATTTTTAAAAAATGAAAAAAAAAAAACAAAGGAAAATTAGAATTAGAATTTAGGTCTGAGAGTGCCATTTCCGGCAATCTAGAGGTCATAATCATAAATTTTCTTTCCTCATGCAGCCCCAACCATGGTGGGGCTGAGGTGATCTACTTTTCCAACGTGCAAGTCCCTCCCTGTCTCTAATTTGCTTTCCTGGAGCCGCCACTGATAATGATAAATTAAGTAAATCACTTTATGTTTGTGAAATCAAAATGCTAACTAATGTTTTGTGTGCTCCCTATC
>NW_022749182.1:331408-333736 GCF_011630105.1 Anneissia japonica | reverse complement strand
GTACAACTGACTGGCCGCATCTCGCTATGCGATGGAGTAGCGAGCGACGAAATTCCAAGAGTCAAGCCAACTTTAGTTAACTCTAAATCTAACAACACTTTAAGATATGAATGCAATATATTAACAGTAGAATAATAAGATACTGTATTCTAAAGAGTCAACAATCTGTGTATATTATACGTAACTAGCACCACCAGCACAGCGCTGGCTCGACGTGCACGGCTCTCAGCGTGCACACATCTCTCAGTCAGTATACAGTCCCTAGGCTAGTAGTACTAACACATCACAATTATTAGCTATGCAAGCCTACATATTATTAACAACAGAACTGATAGCTTACCGAAGATTTGTGGCTTCTAATAACTTATCCTCGCCTTATAGGGCAACGTTTTTACATAAATCAAACCAGGTTTCTTCACTTCTGTAATTCAAACCAATCAACAAGTACCGCCATGACTTTGCTTCTTCATAGCAAGTGCGCCCTCAATAGTTAAGAGAATTATACTATAGATAACTCATTACATACGGTAACTAAAAAAGTACTACGCTACTTTTATAGCTAGCTAGGCCTAGTCTAGTACTACCTACTACTGTAGGTACTGTACTGCAGAGGCCTATTTTAATACACTATTTAGATAGGCTCTTCTTTTCCCATCTTTTGGCAGAGGTCGAAAAATTTTTTTCATTTCTTAAAACTTATATAGTGGTGTAGAATAGTCTTTTAAGAACATTTCCAGAAAAAAATAATGTGATACGATTCTTCGTTACGGAGTTATTGATTTTTAAGTAACATGAGTTCAATAATTTTGCCTCGAAGCTTATCTTATTTTTGTTGGCTACGCACCACTGACTTGATCAATTGGCACCAAAGATCTTATAAACACAAGATAGCGTTCTCCGCGATTTACGCGTAACAAATAGAAGCGTCGGTCAAGGTTCAAAAGTTTCCAGTTTAGCAAGAGGGCGTCATTCATGCGCTATTATACCAACTCTCTCTATATAGGAATTCTAGTAATGATCACTACCGACTAATAAAATAATAATTTACTGACTCCCTCTTTTAAAACAGAACAAAAGTTACAAGTAAAGATAAAATAAATAAAAAAAGAAAGAGATAATTATAGTAATTAATTTTTTTTTAATCCAAATGCAATAAAATTAATATTATACTAAAATATAAAATCTTAACTAAAATGAAAAAAAAATTGAAAAAGTCAATAAAAATAAATAAATCAATCAAAACAAACACATAATATAATAAATGCAATGTGAAATGGATGTAAAAACATACATCAAATACACAACAGAAGTACAGTTAATGCCTATGCATAAAATCATGTAAAGAAAGAAGAAAGAAAAAAAAAACTTATAAACTATTAACATTATTAGCAGGGTCATTTAAGACGTGTGTCCGTTTTTCCCATGCATCTTTTAGATATTCTTTAATAATACATGTATCAAAAATTAAACCAAGAGTGGAATTTGTTGAGAAAAGATCATCAAGCAAATAATGAATTTTTAGATCTGGTGAACCATTGGAGAAATTTTCCCAATATGCATGTAAATTATTTTTAAGTAGAGCAATAGAGCAATTCTACTAGACTAGTTCTACCAAGGTAAGTCCTTGGTTCTATGGTTCTACCGTGACTGACTCTGAGAACGTCTCTAGGGCCTTGACAGTAGTAGCCTAGGCCTAGGCATACCTAGTCTATGTCTACTTGCTTTTTTCTTCTTAAAAAAGGAACGATTTTTTTTAATTGACCTATCTATGAAATCATACTTAGAAAGATCATAACAATTAATAAAAGGTTAAATTAAAAAAAGAACGTCACGGACAGGATTCGAACCTGTGCGGGGAGACCCCATTGGATTTCGAGTCCAACGCCTTAACCACTCGGCCACCGTGACATGCGCATACTACCTTGCAATTATAGCAAATGTAGGCTGCAATAAGGAGACTAACTGTTTTAATAATACCGTAGACCATGTGTAGACTATGCAGCTTAATTTATATCTATGGTGTAGGCCTAGGCTAGACCAAAATAATAATTATAGCAATAATGCTAATTTAACATTTTGTTTTGACTGTATTCACTGGCGTATTTAGAGGGTTGAGAGAAGAGGGACGCACTTCCCCAAATATTCCTTGCGCCCCTCCCCCACCAGTCTTCTCTCCTCTCCACCACCATTCTTCTTCCCGGTGTAGCCGATCATTTCGGTCGCGCTTCGTTTCGGTCGCGGTTTATTTCGAAAAATATATGGAGCGCCGAAGGAGTTGCGAAAACGCAAAATTTAATATGCCTAGGCCCTATATATTATAATTAGTTC
>NW_022749182.1:329054-330761 GCF_011630105.1 Anneissia japonica | reverse complement strand
TAAGGCCTATCTACTGTAATAACAATAGGATAAATTTACCTGACCGTTTTCAAGAGGGGAAAACCTTGAATTTTAAAGAACTTAAAAGTAATTAAGACACCTCAGAAGTCGGGAAAACTCATTTCCCGCCTTCTAAGAATCACAATTTTCCCGGGGGAGAACCCCCCACCCCCCTTTCTCTTTGGGATTTGTGGATTCATGGAAAAAAATCGTATGCAACTACTCATTTTTTTTAATGTATGTATACATACATAAGGCTTATCTACTCCAATATCAATGCAATAAATTTACCTGACCGTTTTCAAGAGGGGAAAACCTTGAATTTTAAAGAACTTAAAAATAATTAAAAGACACCTCAGAAGTCGGAAAAACCCATTTCCCGCCTTCTAAGAATCAAAATTTTCCTGGGGGAGAACCCCCCTTTCTTTTTGGGATTTATGGATTCATGGAAAAAAATTGTATGCAACTACTCATTTCTTTTTTATGTATGTATATACACATAAGGCCAATCTACTGTAATAACAATGCGATAAATTTACCTGACTGTTTTCAAGAGGAGAAAACCTTGAATTTTAAAGAACTTAAAGACACCTCAGAAGTCGGGAAAACTCATTTCCCGCCTTCTGGAAACAAAATATTCACGGGGGAGAACCCCCGGACCCCCCTTTCTTTTTGGGATTTATGGATTAATGGAAAAAAAATCGTATGCAATTAGGCCTACTCAATTTTTTTATGTATGTATACACACATAAGGCCTATCTACTGTAATAACAGGGATAAATTTACCTGATTGTTATTTTATTTATTTTATTTTATTTTATTCAGTATAAAACCAACAGCGATAAAAACCGCCACTAACAGGTTCAACTAAAACATATATAAATATATATTATAAACTTCAAAACTGAAATAAACTAAAATACACTTACACAAATTTAACTATTTTGCTTTTAAAAATATGAAGACTATCATAAAAAATATCAATATTAAAACAAGTATCAAGTATTCTATTAAATTCGTTCGGTAAACGTTGAAAAATACCCCGTTTTGTGCAATCAACACGACCGTAAGGAACATGAAGTAAAAGTAATTAAAAGACACCTCGGAAGTCGGGAAAACTCATTTCCCGCCTTCTAGGTATCAAAATTTTCCCGGGGGAGGACCCCCGATCCCCCTATTCTTTGAAAACCTTGATTTTTGAAGAATAAAGTCATTAGAAACCTAGCTTAAAAATCGAGAAAGGTCGTTTCCCGCCATCTAGAAATCAAAAATTTCCCGGGGGAGGACCCCCGGATCCCCTTTCCTTTTTGGGGAAAATGTTGACCCCCATCCCCTAGGTTTTTCCAGATCTGCATGATTCATATTCCCATTCATCTTATAAGTGGGCCCCCCCCCCACTTTGAAAAACGTTCCGCCGGCCCTGGCTTGGGCCTACGGCCCAAGGCTTTATTTTTCATCTCGTCCCTCCCACTTTCAGCCACGGATCGTCATACGTCATACGGTATAAGGACGGGAAATGAAACAACACTGCCACCAACGTAATCAGTCAATGAATTGTCTTTAATGTCGACTATCAATATCAGAACTATTGACAAAGCGATTGACAAAGCGATTTACTGAAACATAAAACAAAAATTCACCTTCATGTGAATAGAATTATGTAATCAACATAGTAAACATGATTAAACATTGAATCACAATTATCAT
>NW_022749182.1:312584-327526 GCF_011630105.1 Anneissia japonica | reverse complement strand
GTGTATCATTCTAAATTTTATTTGACGAAATTCTATTTTGTGAATAAAGGAAACTGACGAAATGTGAATAAAAATACAGTAAAAAATGCGTTTTGTTTTGCGTTTTGTTTTGTATATACATATAATACCTAATATAAATACGTAAATATAATACTGTGCGACATGACAGCAATTATTTAGTTTAGCAAAGGCTTAAAGTTAGGCATACGCCGCCACAGCATGCGGTGTGGAGAAATGCCCAACTGGCGCTCCATATAAATCGCGCGCGGCCGAAGGTGTCGGCGGCCGAAGAAGTCATATCCCGAAGTGCGGCGCGACTTCTACACCGCAGCGTGAAAAAGGCGTATACTGGATATATTGTAGTTTTATGGCACAAAACATCAGCAATAAATGGCATGTTTTAGAAGTCGATCAGGTAAAAATAAAGATACACCTATGCACAAGCCATGATATAACCTCGGCCTAACCATTAGGCTACACAGGCTTAGGCACAGCCCTAGGCTCTGGCCTAGGGCCCAGGGGCTCTAGCCTAGCCTTAGTTTTTAGGGCGCGGCCTACCCTAGCCTATGATGATGTCGATCACAGATAGGCCTAGACCTAAGGGCCTAGGCTCATGTGTAGTTAGCATACCTAGAGCCTATCCTCTATCTCTCGAATCCGGGTCGATTTAGATAGTGCATTAATTTAGATAGATAGGGTCAAGCCAGCTCTACCAACCAAATCAGTACTTGAATTTACGTAAACACGATAAGCCTTACATGCCTTGATTCAAGTCAAGACAAACACTTCTCTCATGCTCAACTAACTAGGCTAGGCCTGCTGTATATTGCTGTACTTTAACTTACAACAAGAGGGTACCTAGACCAAAGCCACAGGGGAACATCCATCTAGTGTAGGGGAGAGGGACATCACTGAGAAGGGCTCCTGCCCCGCTTTGCCACAATTTTTTTTTTTAATTTCAATGCAATAAGGCCCCATGAAAAAATTATTAGTTTTTCACCCTATTAAAGAATAAAATAATAAATAATAATAAAAACTGATGAGGGAGGGAAGTTTTTTTTTTTTTTTTTTGCTAACCCCAGCAGCATTTTACCGATGTTCACAAGTAAATCAATGGTTAGAACTGTATGGTTGGACACATATATATAAATTCATAAGAGTGGAATCAAATTTATATTTAAAAAAGATGTTTTTGTTGTACCAGTAAACATATTTGCAAGAAAGCATGACCTTTTCAGGTGAAAAATGATGGAAAAAGTTCACTGTTTGAAATAAAAATATATGTTGATTGGAAAAAAAAATCAGATTTTCCCCAAAAGTGATGAGGGAGCGGGTGATAAACTAATAATTTTTTTTATGGGGCCTAATATGTGCTATTCGCATATTCAATTATTCTGAAACTGTTGTGGGGGCCCCCCACCAGGTTGAAACATATCAAATTTTATCGTATGTCTACACAAGAGTTATAGTGAGTGGATAGTTATAACACTTTAGACCCTATAAAAAATATTATTAGTTTATCACCCTATCTGGGCAGGAAAAGTGATGAGGGAGGGAGGCTTTTTTTTTTTTTTTTTTATTTTGCTAAAGCCAAATATAACTCTTTGTTTGTTTGCTGGTGCATTGATATTCAAAGTAAAACATGATTTAGATAATGCAAACAATATCTACTAACTATTTAATAAAATAAATGAAAAAAATAAATAAATAAAATTAAAAAAAAAAAAAATTCAAAAAAAAATTTTTTTTTTCCAAATTATTTGTTTTTTCTAGTACCATAGAAGGCATGCGCGCGAGGGTGATAAACTAATAATTTTTTTTATCGGGCCTTACACTAATATAAAAAGTTAAAGATTAAAATTATTTTTATTGATCTCATGATGATGTTTCAAAACAAAGACGACAAAACATAAATTACATCATTAGGCGTGGGCTGCCTGAGCTAGGCCTGCTTTGAATTGGGTAGGCAGTATGCCATCCCAACTATCGACAAATAAAAGACAAAATATGTTTAACATTCAATTTTTTCATCTTCACTTTGGTAGAGCATTCCGAAAAAGCGAAATAAAACTCTCAGAGTTTTTCTTTCTCACCTAACCTAAGCCTACCTATTAACATTTTGGAGATTTTCGGCAGCATTTATAACCCAAGCCTCCAAGTGTAGTATGCGGGTACGAACGTTGTTCGTGGTTCTTCTTGCTAGAATGTGTGAATTGCAGTGGCTAAAGATAAGGCTGCCGTATTAGCTGTAATTTCAGAATCATGTACAGTATCTCACCGGCGTATCGTATCTCACCGGCGTTCACCGTAAGTCGTTCAGCCGTATCTTTTGACACAACGGACGAAATACCGCAGTATTTTGCAAATTTTGCAAAAAAAGACATGAAAATTTATGTGAAGTTTACAACGAAGGGTAATATAAAATTCTTTTCGGTCATCTTATGGCCAATAGCAATGACGTACGTGAGCATCAAACATAGGGATCTTTGCACATGTTTGTGCCGCTATAGAGTGAAAATATGTTAAAATCAGGCCTATTTTTATTCAGTTATAGCTCCTTAGGATGAATGGTTACCCCCAATTTTTATTACATCTGAAAGCACATGAGTTGTAAATATTTTATAGATCAAAATGGCTGATCAGACATTGTGACGTCATCATATTGCCATCTGAATTCAAAGAAACTGAATTTTATCTATGACGTCATTTTTAAAAATACGCATTTGAGCATATCTCGCTTATCCTTGATCGATCGTCTCCCAAATTTGATCATGTTATAGCCGAGACAATTCTCTTTCATATATGTGACTTCTGTTTACATTTTGATAACGTCATCATGGTCAATATAAATGTTTTTTCTGACCCCCCTCATCTTTCTTTCCTCAAAACATTGATGACCCCATATTGTCATAACCATTCATCATTTCTGAATCATATTCAGTGAGTATAAACTTTAGGTCAAGGTTGAATGTCATGTACCTTAATTTTCTGTTCATGCATTTTAGCGTGCGCGTATGCATGCATCAAAATTTATATGCTTAAAATTATGCCTGTTTTTAATCAGTTATGACTTCTTGGGATGAAAGGGGACCCCCAATTTTTGTTACATATTCTGAAAGCACATAAGTTGTAGATATGATTTTATACTATTATAGATCATTATGGCTGTTTGGACATTGTGACATCATCATATTGCCATCTGAATTTTTTTAAACTGATTTTTTATTTATAACGTCATAATTTTTATATTCACTTGAACGTATCTATTGATTGTTGATCAATCGTCTCCCACCTTTGAGTATGTTATACAGTAGCTGAGACTGTTTGCTTTCACAATGTGTCATTCATTTTTCACTTTGATGATGTCATCATGGTCAAAATGAATGTTTTTCTGACTCCTCCCCCACCTCTTTCTTTCTTCAGTTTTTTTCAGAATCCCAAATAGAGAGCAGCAGACTTGATATTGTCTTGCACTGTAACTGTTTGAAAATCCTGGTTACGGTAGTTTTCCATAATTCATACTTTTAAGCGCCAAGAGATTTCTTTTGCCTGACCAGCGGATCAACTACTGTAACTCGTCCTCAGTGACGAGTTCAAATCTAGTGTTTTATTTGGATTACTTTTGACAATTATGAAGTTAAAAACAACTCAAAAAGGTAATTATAAAGATGCTTTGGTTGATATTATGAACCAACTAGGCCTAGTAGAATTGCCTCGAAAACAAGACAGTGGTCAAGATACAGATGTTATTGCAATCATTAACATGTGGCAAGTCAATTAACAGAAAGTTCTATCGGATGAGACCCTTGCCAATCCAGTCATTTGTCGGTGTTAGCTTGCGGGGTGAAGTGGTTGTTTTTTATCAGGTGACCCCGTTCATACAGTCGGAGTCAGCCTCATAACAAGCGCTTGTTCGATAACTACGATATCACCGGTGTAACTTGCACCGTCGGAACAAGGCTAAAGACACTTGTGGCCGAGTTGGCTGTAGCCGAACTTTTTGTGGCCGAGTTGATTTGTGGCCGAGTTGACTTGTGGCCGAGTTGACTTGTGGCCGAGTTGACATGTGGCCGAGTTGACTGTGGCCGAGTTGACTTGTGGCCGAGTTGACCTGCACCCTTCTCTCATGCTCAACTAACTAGGCTAGGCCTGCTGTATATTGCTGTACTTTAACTTACAACAAGAGGGTACCTAGACCAAAGCCACAGGGGAACATCCATCTAGTGTAGGGGAGAGGGACATCACTGAGAAGGGCTCCTGCCCCGCTTTGCCACAATTTTTTTTTTTTAATTTCAATGCAATAAGGGCCAAGGCCCCATGAAAAAATTATTAGTTTTTCACCCTATTAAAGAATAAAATAATAAATAATAATAAAAACTGATGAGGGAGGGAGGTTTTTTTTTTTTGGCTAACCCCAGCAGCATTTTACCGATGTTCACAAGTAAATCAATGGTTAGAACTGTATGGTTGGACACATATATATAAATTCATAAGAGTGGAATCAAATTTATATTTAAAAAAGATGTTTTTGTTGTACCAGTAAACATATTTGCAAGAAACCATGACCTTTTCAGGTGAAAAATGATGGAAAAAATTTCACTGTTTGAAATAAAAATATATGTTGATTGGAAAAAAAATCAGATTTTCCCCAAAAGTGATGAGGGAGCGGGTGATAAACTAATAATTTTTTTATGGGGCCTAATATGTGCTATTCGCATATTCAATTATTCTGAAACTGTTGTGGGGGCCCCCCACCAGGTTGAAACATATCAAATTTTATCGTATGTCTACACAAGAGTTAACACTTTAGGCCCTATAAAAAATATTATTAGTTTATCACCCTATCTGGGCAGGAAAAGTGATGAGGGAGGGAGGCTTTTTTTTTAAATTTTTTATTTTGCTAAAGCCAAATATAACTCTTGGTTTGTTTGCTGGTGCATTGATATTCAAAGTAAAACATGATTTAGATAATGCAAACAATATCTACTAACTATTTAATAAAATAAATGAAAAAAATAAATAAATAAAATTTAAAAAAAAAAAATTCAAAAAAAAATTTTTTTTTTTTTTTCCAAATTATTTGTTTTTTCTAGTACCATAGAAGGCATGCGCGCGAGGGTGATAAACTAATAATTTTTTTTATCGGGCCTTACACTAATATAAAAAATTAAAGATTAAAATTATTTTTATTGATCTCATGATGATGTTTCAAAACAAAGACGACAAAACATAAATTACATCATTAGACGTGGGCTGCCTGGGCTAGGCCTGCTTTGAATTGGGTAGGCAGTATGCCATCCCAACTATCGACAAATAAAAGACAAAATATGTTTAACATTCAATTTTTTCATCTTCACTTTGGTAGAGCATTCCGAAAAAGCGAAATAAAACTCTCAGAGTTTTTCTTTCTCACCTACCCTAAGCCTACCTATTAACATTTTGGAGATTTTCGGCAGCATTTATAACCCAAGCCTCCAAGTGTAGTATGCGGGTACGAACGTTGTTCGTGGTTCTTCTTGCTAGAATGTGTGAATTGCAGTGGCTAAAGATAAGGCTGCCGTATTAGCTGTAATTTCAGAATCATGTACAGTATCTCACCGGCGTATCGTATCTCACCGGCGTTCACCGTAAGTCGTTCAGCCGTATCTTTTGACACAACGGACGAAATACCGCAGTATTTTGCAAATTTTGCAAAAAAAGACATAAAAATTTATGTGAAGTTTACAACGAAGGGTAATATAAATTTGTCCTGTAATTTGTAATCCACTTCATGAGTGGATCACCTCTTGTTATTGTCAGGATCATCATCTTTTTTTTTTTTTTTTATTCTTTCTTTCTCCCCATTTCTTGTGCGCACGATATCTCAAAATTGCCTTGAACTACGTATATGTGCGCTTAACAAACATTTGGCTTGACATGGAATAGTCACAGTGAGCTGTTCAATGTGCACAGTCTTGCGTAACGTCATCTATGTGCAATTTTGTATTTTTACATTATCGATCATATCCTTAAACCAATTGTCATTTCTCAATCATATTCAGTAGGCATAAACTTCAGGTCAAGTTTGAATATCATGTACCAAAATATTTTGCGTGCGCGTCAAAATTTCAAAATCACTTTTTGACTAAATTACAGCACGTTTCAGGTAATTTTGAGCATTTCAAAATTTTGTTACGTTTTCCACTACGCGCTCTCATTTTTACACGTGCAGCACATACAGAAGCTGGAAATTACATTTTTTTACATATTTTGGGTTCTTGACATTGTTTTCACAAATTACCATTCTTTTCGGTCATCTTATGGCCAATAGCAATGACGTACGTGAGCATCAAACATAGGGATCTTTGCACATGTTTGTGCCGCTATAGAGTGAAAATATGTTAAAATCAGGCCTATTTTTATTCAGTTATAGCTCCTTAGGATGAATGGTTACCCCCAATTTTTATTACATCTGAAAGCACATGAGTTGTAAATATGATTTTATAGATCATAATGGCTGATCAGACATTGTGATGTCATCATATTGCCATCTGAATTCAAAGAAACTGAATTTTATCTATGACGTCATTTTTAAAAATACGCATTTGAGCGTATCTCGCTTATCCTTGATCGATCGTCTCCCAAATTTAATCATGTTATAGCCGAGACAATTCTCTTTCATATATGTGACTTCTTTTTACATTTTGATAACGTCATCATGGTCAAAATAAATGTTTTTTCTGACCCCCCTCATCTTTCTTTCCTCAAAACATTGATGACCCCATATTGTCATAACCATTCATCATTTCTGAATCATATTCAGTGAGTATAAACTTTAGGTCAAGGTTGAATGTCATGTACCTTAATTTTCTGTTCATGCATTTTAGCGTGCGCGTACGCATGCATCAAAATTTATATGCTTAAAATTATGCCTGTTTTTAATCAGTTATGGCTTCTTGGGATGAAAGGGGACCCCCAATTTTTGTTACATATTCTGAAAGCACATAAGTTGTAGATATGATTTTATACTATTATAGATCATTATGGCTGTTTGGACATTGTGACATCATCATATTGCCATCTGAATTTTTTTAAACTGATTTTTTATTTATAACGTCATAATTTTTATATTCACTTGAACGTATCTATTGATTGTTGATCAATCGTCTCCCACCTTTGAGTATGTTATACAGTAGCTGAGACTGTTTGCTTTCACAATGTGTCATTCATTTTTCACTTTGATGATGTCATCATGGTCAAAATGAATGTTTTTCTGACTCCTCCCCCACCTCTTTCTTTCTTCAGTTTTTTTCAGAATCCCAAAGAGAGAGCAGCAGACTTGATATTGTCTGGCACTGTAACTGTTTGAAAATCCTGGCTACGGTAGTTTTCCATAATTCATACTTTTAAGCGCCAAGAGATTTCTTTTGCCTGACAAGCGGATCAACTACTGTAACTCGTCCTCAGTGACGAGTTCAAATCTAGTGTTTTATTTGGATTACTTTTGACAATTATGAAGTTAAAAACAACTCAAAAAGGTAATTATAAAGATGCTTTGGTTGATATTATGAACCAACTAGGCCTAGTAGAATTGCCTCGAAAACAAGACCGTGGTCAAGATACAGATGTTATTGCAATCATTAACATGTGGCAAGTCAATTAACAGAAAGTTCTATCGGATGAGACCCTTGCCAATCCGGTCATTTGTCGGTGTTAGCTTGCGGGGTGAAGTGGTTGTTTTTTATCAGGTGACCCCGTTCATACAGTCGGAGTCAGCCTCATAACAAGCGCTTGTTCGATAACTACGATATCACCGGTGTAACTTGCACCGTCGGAACAAGGCTAAAGACACTCAAAACATTAACTACAAAGATGTCCTTCAGAAAAATAATAACATATGTCATAACAACCATAACATCCACAACAATTGCCTCATCAACTTCCCCATTCAACAATGTACATGATCACCACCTTTCCCGACTCATTCAACACCGTGGGGAGCACGGGTATGCTAGTATGTATAAATACTGGTAGTTAGTAGTACAGTAGTTGTTGATGATGTCATTGTTTCATGCGAAGGCGTCTCAGGTGCAGAGGAATCGAGGATAAACAGTTAAATGGGGATACTCTCATCGCCAAAGAGAATCCTGTATGGTGTTGTTTTGCCGTACATAGGTTGGCACCCTGTCACATGTGCACATAATTATTAATGCTGTTTCGGTCATACTAATTACCGTCAACAACCGTCGACAAGGCTTGTTTACGGTAATTAATATGTGTACATTAACACCGTCAACAACGCTTGTTAACGGCTGTTGACGGTAATTACTATGACCGCATTCGCGTTAATGAGTGTTGGTTTCTAGACAGAAAAACGGCAATGACCAAAACGGCAATAAACCAAAACGGCAATTGCAAAGTACCTTGAACTGCAAATAGATGTATATCGGATTGTATAGAAATAACACTCAAAAATAGAAATTCTCAAAAATAGAAGTAAAAAATAGGGCTCAAATAACAGAAAACATCAATTTTCCAATCAATTCTACACTGTGATTATTAAAATTAGTTGAATGTTGCCAGTACATGTTAAGAAAGTTAATTAGTTTTATGTATAGGCCTATATAAATATCCTCATTTTACGTACGCCGCACAGAACAAGTAATACTGTAGTGGGAGGACTGAGTAAGTATGTTTTTTGTTTTTTTCCAATTTCAAAATTGCCTAGTGTATTCTAGTACCTAATCTTTGCCTAAACCTGTTGTTCACACAGCTGCCAAGTTTTGCTAGGCCTATTGCCTGGAGTGGGAAATATATTCTCCCTTCCCACCCTGGAAAAATATGTAAGCGTAACTTCTGGAATTTTTAATTTAACAGAATTTTTTATCCTACTTTTGCGGAAAATATATTAAGCCTTGAAAAATCAAGAAAAAAAATTATTATTGCAATTATCATATTATGTGTTTGTGGCTATAACTATAATTTACATTTCATTTGCCTCATACATAGGCTAAGGCCTAGACCAGACCAGATATCCCCTAATAAGGACTAGGCCTAGGCTAGGCTTCTGTAAGCAAGAATCGTTTCCAATGCCTAGATAAGGCCTATCTAGGCTCTAAGCAAGGATCTCAGTTTGTGGTGAGTTTACATGTTGATTAACTGTGTAATAGGTCTGGAGGATGCAAGGAGATTATGATTCCAAAGGGTTTAATAATCAGAAATTTTGTTTTAGACTCTATGATTCAATTTTGTTTAGAGTATAGAATATTTACCACAGAAGTTTACACCTTTAAAAATGAAATTTTCTGCTCTTTTTTTGTCTTTTTTTACGATGAATTTCACTATAATTTTGTGAGATTTATATTCAGTGACCATTGTTTTCCTTGCAAATTTGTTTGACAGGTAAGGTAATAAATTTATGATTTATGTTTTTTTATTATTGGGGGTGTGTGGCGCAGCGTGTCAGGCATTGGATTTCTGATTGCAGGATCGGTAGTTCGAGACCGACGCTCGTCGCATGCTTGTGTTCTTCGGCACAATACTTTACCTACGTTTGCCTCTCTCCACCCAGGTGTATAAATGTGTACCTGTCAGGTTCAAACAAAACTACGCTGATTACTAGCTGCAATTTTTTGATCAGTCACCGGGGTAATAATGTGAAGTGCTTAGAGGCAATTTGCATGAAGCGCTAAATAATAACGACATATTTATTAATTAGGCCTCCTAAGCCTAGGCCTTGTGGTAACGTTTTATCCTAATATAATAAGGAATAAAAAAAAATAGTGTAGTCCTCCCCACTTTATTAAGGTATTGTTTTTTTTTCCATTTAAATAACATTTTATTAAAGAGTTTTTCCTTTGTGTCCACTTTATTAGTATGGAATAGCCCAACACACTAGCCTATACCATGAACCTAAACTGGCTAAAAGTTGGCACAAACCTGGATTTCTAGCATATCTTAATAGTCTGTCTCTTATACACATCTTTGTTGATCAATCGTCTCCCACCTTTGAGTATGTTATACAGTAGCTGAGACTGTTTGCTTTCACAATGTGTCATTCATTTTTCACTTTGATGATGTCATCATGGTCAAAATGAATGTTTTTCTGACTCCTCCCCCACCTCTTTCTTTCTTCAGTTTTTTTCAGAATCCCAAATAGAGAGCAGCAGACTTGATATTGTCTTGCACTGTAACTGTTTGAAAATCCTGGTTACGGTAGTTTTCCATAATTCATACTTTTAAGCGCCAAGAGATTTCTTTTGCCTGACAAGCGGATCAACTACTGTAACTCGTCCTCAGTGACGAGTTCAAATCTAGTGTTTTATTTGGATTACTTTTGACAATTATGAAGTTAAAAACAACTCAAAAAGGTAATTATAAAGATGCTTTGGTTGATATTATGAACCAACTAGGCCTAGTAGAATTGCCTCGAAAACAAGACCGTGGTCAAGATACAGATGTTATTGCAATCATTAACATGTGGCAAGTCAATTAACAGAAAGTTCTATCGGATGAGACCCTTGCCAATCCGGTCATTTGTCGGTGTTAGCTTGCGGGGTGAAGTGGTTGTTTTTTATCAGGTGACCCCGTTCATACAGTCGGAGTCAGCCTCATAACAAGCGCTTGTTCGATAACTACGATATCACCGGTGTAACTTGCACCGTCGGAACAAGGCTAAAGACACTCAAAACATTAACTACAAAGATGTCCTTCAGAAAAATAATAACATATGTCATAACAACCATAACATCCACAACAATTGCCTCATCAACTTCCCCATTCAACAATGTACATGATCACCACCTTTCCCGACTCATTCAACACCGTGGGGAGCACGGGTATGCTAGTATGTATAAATACTGGTAGTTAGTAGTACAGTAGTTGTTGATGATGTCATTGTTTCATGCGAAGGCGTCTCAGGTGCAGAGGAATCGAGGATAAACAGTTAAATGGGGATACTCTAATCGCCAAAGAGAATCCGGTATGGTGTTGTTTTGCCGCACATAGGTTGGCACCCTGTCACATGTGCACATAATTATTAATGCTGTTTCGGTCATACTAATTACCGTCAACAACTGTCAACAACCGTCGACAAGGCTTGTTTACGGTAATTAGTATGTGTACATTAACACCGTCAACAACGCTTGTTAACGGCTGTTGACGGTAATTACTATGACCGCATTCGCGTTAATGAGTGTTGGTTTCTAGTCAGAAAAACGGCAATGACCAAAACGGCAATAAACCAAAACGGCAATTGCAAAGTACCTTGAACTGCAAATAGATGTATATCGGATTGTATAGAAATAACACTCAAAAATAGAAATTCTCAAAAATAGAAGTAAAAAATAGGGCTCAAATAACAGAAAACATCAATTTTCCAATCAATTCTACACTGTGATTATTAAAATTAGTTGGATGTTGCCAGTACATGTTAAGAAAGTTAATTAGTTTTATGTATAGGCCTATATAAATATCCTCATTTTACGTACGCCGCAGAGAACAAGTAATACTGTAGTGGGAGGACTGAGTAAGTATGTTTTTTGTTTTTTTCCAATTTCAAAATTGCCTAGTGTATTCTAGTACCTAATCTTTGCCTAAACCTTTTGTTCACACAGCTGCCAAGTTTTGCTAGGCCTATTGCCTGGAGTGGGAAATATATTCTCCCTTCCCACCCTGGAAAAATATGTAAGCGTAACTTCTGGAATTTTTAATTTAACAGAATTTTTTATCCTACTTTTGCGGAAAATATATTAAGCCTTGAAAAATCAAGAAAAAAAATTATTATTGCAATTATCATATTATGTGTTTGTGGCTATAACTATAATTTACATTTCATTTGCCTCATACATAGGCTAAGGCCTAGACCAGACCAGATATCCCCTAATATATCCCCAACCGAGGACTAGGCCTAGGCTAGGCTTCTGTAAGCAAGAATCGTTGCCAAGGCCTAGATAAGGCCTAGCTAGGCTCTAAGCAAGGATCTCAGTTTGTGGTGAGTTTACATGTTGATTAACTGTGTAATAGGTCTGGAGAATGCGAGGAGATTATGATTCCAAAGGGTTTAATAATCAGAAATTTTGTTTTAGACTCTATGATTCAATTTTGTTTAGAGTATAGAATATTTACCACAGAAGTTTACACCTTTAAAAATGAAATTTTCTGCTCTTTTTTTGTCTTTTTTTTACAATGAATTTCACTATAATTTTGTGAGATTTATATTCAGTGACCATTGTTTTCCTTGCAAATTTGTTTGACAGGTAAGGTAATAAATTTATGATTTATGTTTTTTTATTATTGGGGTTGTGTGGCGCAGCGTGTCAGGCATTGGATTTCTGATTGCAGGATCGGTAGTTCGAGACCGACGCTCGTCGCATGCTTGTGTCCTTCGGCACAATACTTTACCTACGTTTGCCTCTCTCCACCCAGGTGTATAAATGTGTACCTGTCAGGTTCAAACAAAACTACGCTGATTACTAGCTGCAATTTTGTGATCAGTCACCGGGGTAATAATGTGAAGTGCTTAGAGGCAATTTGCATGAAGCGCTAAATAATAACGACATATTTATTAATTAGGCCTCCTAAGCCTAGGCCTTGTGGTAACGTTTTATCCTAATATAATAAGGAATAAAAAAAAATAGTGTAGTCCTCCCCACTTTATTAAGGTATTGTTTTTTTTTCCATTTAAATAACATTTTATTAAAGAGTTTTTCCTTTGTGTCCACTTTATTAGTATGGAATAGCCCAACACACTAGCCTATACCATGAACCTAAACTGGCTAAAAGTTGGCACAAACCTGGATTTCTAGCATATCTTAGTAGATTACAACAATTCATTGACATATATACTTTCTATCTGATCTTTTTTGCAGTACTAATATGCCAAGAACAAGAAGTAGGCATAAGCCCACTAGTAAAGAGAAGCAAGGAAAAGTAAGTACCATTTCTAAATAACAGTAATTGTAACTGTGATACATAACCGGGGGCCCAGGGCGCCCCCCTCCCCCACTTTTTGGCAAAAAAATATATAATGTCTGGAGATTTTTGTATGATTGGAAAGAATTGCAAGAAAAGAAAGAGGGAAGGAGGAGAAGGATGGGAAAGAGAATGTTTATCCAGTCCCTGACCGAGTTACATTTTCTCACAATTCAAATTGGCGGATCTGGGGGAGGGGTAATGGGTCCTGACCCCTCCCTTGGGCAACAGAAAAGAAAAAGAAAAAAGAATTCTAAACCTAACTTTTCAGGACGCGATTTTTTTTTTTTTTTATGTTACAATAAGAAAATAAGAATTTTGGAAAACGTAAAAGTCATTAAAACACACTTCAAATGTCGGGAAAGCTTATTTCCCGCCATATAGGAATCAAAATTTTTTGGGGGGGATTTATCGATTCATGGAAAAAAGAATACGCGTGCAACTACTCATTTATTTATGTATGCATACACAAAATAAGACATGAGAAAAATTTACCTGACCGTTTTCAAGAGGGGAAACATTAAATTGTGAAGAACTTAAAAAGTCATTTAAAAAAGACATTTCAGAAGTCAGGAAAGCTCATTTTCCGCATTCTAGAAATCAAAATTTTTCCAGGGCAACCCGGACCCCCTTTTTCTTTGGAATTCATTGATTCATCGAATCATTTTCAAGAGGGGAAAAACCTTGAATTTTGAAGAAATAAAAAGTAATTAAAAGTCACATCAGAAGTCGGGAAAGCTTATTTCCCGCCTTCTAAGAATCAAAATTTTCACTGGGGGAAAACCCCCTTTCTTTTTTAGGATTTATTGATTCATGGAAAAAAAATCGTATGCAACTACACTACTCAATTTGTTTATGTATGTATACACACATAAGGCCTATCTGCTGTAATAACAATGGGAAAAATTTACTTGACCATTTTCAAGAAGGGAAACCTTGAATTTTGAAGAACTTAAATTAAAGTCGCTAAAAGATACTTCACAAGTCGGGAAAGCTCATTTCCCACTATTTAAAAATCAACATTTTCCCTTGGAGAACCTGAACCTCCCTTTTCTCTTTGAGTTCAAATTTGATTCATCATAATAATTTTCAAAAGGGGAAAACCTTGAATTTTGAAGAACTTAAAAGTAATTAAAAACACCTCAGAAGTCGGGAAAACTCATTTCCCGCCTTCTAGTCATTAGACACCTAGCTCAAAAGTCGAGAATGGTCATTTCCCGGATCCCCTTTCGTTTTTGAAAAAAATGTTGACCCCAGATCTAAGTGATTCATATTCCCATTCATCTTATAAGTGGGCCCCCCCTCCCCACTTTGAAAAAACGTTACGCCGGCCCTGTGATAATGTAATCAGTTGTATTCTAGTTCATAAATTCTAAAGATTTTAAATATAGGAGACCAGATGATGGAAAGACCACCCATCTCAGCTCCACAATTTTAAGAATACGGCCTCTCCAGATGCCTTAAAGTAGCACTCTCATACTTTAAAATGGCCTTAAACATTTTAAAATATAGTTCAAATTTTCAGGTGTCCCAAGTTATGAATAGGCTTTCTCAGGAGATTTTTTATGAACCTAAAAAATTACTTACTCGCTCTTTCAAATGTACTTAGAAGTGTCCAATTCATTAAATAAGCATAAATGCTGTCTCTTATACACATCTAGATGTGTATAAGAGACAGGATTTATATTCAGTGACCATTGTTTTCCTTTCAAATTTGTTTGACAGGTAAGGTAATAAATTTATGATTTATGTTTTTTTATTATTGGGGTTGTGTGGCGCAGCGTGTCAGGCATTGGATTTCTGATTGCAGGATCGGTAGTTCGAGACCGACGCTCGTCGCATGCTTGTGTTCTTCGGCACAATACTTTACCTACGTTTGCCTCTCTCCACCCAGGTGTATAAATGTGTACCTGTCAGGTTCAAACAAAACTACACTGATTACTAGCTGCAATTTTTTGATCAGTCACCGGGGTAATAATGTGAAGTGCTTA
>NW_022749182.1:307233-312147 GCF_011630105.1 Anneissia japonica | reverse complement strand
GACTAAGTTCATTACTCATTACATCTTCTAATGTAAGATCTCCCGATTTGACACGACAAGGAATCTTTGGAATAAAAATGGCAGGGTCAATGGTTCTATCAGGAGCAATTTTAATGGCTTTTTCATCTTCAAGTGTTTTGGCTTTATCTTTTCTTTTGGCTTTACCTTTTCTTTGCATCGTGAGTGGATTTTATATACTACACACAGTCACTAGGTTTAGGCCTAGGCTGGCCTCGGCTATGACTATTATTATAATATTTAATACAATTTTAATAAGATTAATTTAACATGGACGTAATAATTTATACTTAAACAATACATTAAATTTAAATAACAATAATTAAAATGTGGACATGGGTGTCACTACTACAATGATAAGGTGAATACTTTTCAATCTTATAATCAATTTTGTATAGCCAGAGTTAGTATTGACCTAGGCTACTATGGCTAACGACAAGTACGCTTTTTCCAAGAAAAAGGCTTTTTCTATGAATGGAATGACCTGTACGAAGCACGAGCTCCTGTAGACCAAACCAGTACCGTTAGGATTTTAATCGTGCGGGAAATATACTCAAGATAGTTTAACTTCCAATCATGCCAATCAGAGAACTTCTTTCAAAAATATATTATTTTTAGTGCTTGGGCACAACAGATTCATTCACCAAGAGATTATGAAAAGACACTTCAAATTAATCATCATTTTTATTGATGCCTGTTTATTCATGTCTACCATGTTGAGTGTTACTTTTCTAAAATTGCTAATGTCAAATATATCTGACGTAAGACAAATTAACCAATCAGAAAGCTTCTTAAAGCAGGTTATTCCAAAGACTTGTTGACATACAGTAGGTAAAATAGCGAAAATGTTTAAACGATAATAAGACAATGCTGGATGTTTTTGACAATTACATACATCATTAACAAATAACAACAAAGCTTATGTAGTTATAATAACTGATTTATGGCTGTTTATAAATTGCGGCCATTTTTGCATGCCATTCATTTTGGTCGTCACATTAAAAATTGTCTCAAATGACTTATTGACCCATAAAGCCTGATATTGATGATAAAATCCGCAATTACAATACAGTTTGTAGCTGTTTTATGATATTGGCGCCATTTTGGCGGCCATCTTGAAAAAAACACCTTTCGGTGATCGGATTTTGTAAGACTTTTTGTATGTTATTTAGCACATCTAATACTACCAAAATCCGTTGAAAAACCTTTTGTTGCAATTTTTGGGGGTTATGCCCTTTTTTGAGCTATATCTACTCTACTATGAATATTTATATAATATATACATAAATATATTCTTTAGATGATGAATATGTTATTAAATGATTACCAAACACTCCATTTAGAAAAATAATAAAAATGTGGAAGAAGTAACTTGCAGGAAAAAATAGCAGTTTTTTTTTCAGGAGTGAGTGAGACCTCCTTCAAAAGCAGTAGACTCAAGTTAATTGAGACTTGGGAGGTCAGAATTTCTTTTATATTTAGGTGAGAAAATTAAAGAATATTGACTCTCTAGAAGATTGAATTATGACACTCACACACTTTAAAAGGACTTTGAAAATTGATACTATATCTCATTTTTTTATATTTTAGTTATTCCTAGTGGCACAAACGTGCGAAAAACTAGAAAACTATAGTTGTGCTATATAATAATTAATAAAAAAATTTCAAATTATTTTTCTTTTTTTTTGGAGGGATAATGCAAATATTTTTTATTATACATTATTTGAAATATTTGAAAAATGTTACATTACTTTTTTAGTTTGCAGTTGGAGACAAAGTTGAGGCCATTTGGCCACCAAGCGGAACATGGCATAGAGCCACTATAAAAGACTATATAAAAGGTAAACTTTCTAATTTGAAAGAAAAAAGTGAAAAAAAAATTACATGGTCTAAAATCATTATTTTATATATTGTTATTATACATTGAGTGCTTGATCATAAGAAAGCAAGAAATACAAAAAAATTAATGACTGATGGGATACTGTACATCAATCTGCTTTTCAGGCAAATATGTTGTTGAATACAATGAAGATTCTTTTACAAGGTCATTGTTTGAACATCAAGTAAGTACATACTTTTTGATTGCCACATTCAGGCATCACAGTTGTGTGAAATTTTAAAATTTATATTTCTTTAAGTAATGGTTATGATTATCAATTCAAGCATCCATATCTTTTTTTTTTTTTTAAGTTACTAAATTTGTGAAACTACCATATGCATACTAATTGCAAAAAAAGAAAATCCCAGACATCGTCATTACTTCAAAGGTGCATGTTGAACAGTTTGTTTAAAAACAGTGAGAAATAATGTAAAATTAATTCTTCACAAGAAGTGTAATAGTAATTTTGTCGCTTGACACAACAACTTTACATCGCATCTATCGAGCGTCACTAAGGCACCAAGTGCGATGGAGTACACTCTACCACCACAACAAAGATGTGATATTTCATTGTATTTATATTACTAAAATTATTGATCCAAATGACGCTTGGTGGGATTTTAGGAATCCATGTTTTATCATTGAGATTTGCTCATTTTCTTTTTTTCTGTTAAGCAAGTCACTTGTATGCCAGAAGAAAAAAGTTTAAAAAATAATTATAGAACTAGATAAACACTGAATTTGAAAATGTTACTTTTAAAAGGCATAATTCCCATATTGCATCATTGCTAAATTTATTAATGTTGAAATATCAGTTGTGCTTGCCATAATTATAACAGTAAAATATGTATAAAAATTAGAGTATTGTATAATTGAAAAAAAAAAATGAATATAGGCGTAATTTGCAGGCAATATGTTTTTAAAGTTGTTTAAAAAGTATGCAAATTTAATTGCTCAAAATGTTGGCAACCTGATCATAATTTTGATTAAACTATAAACTGCTATAAAACTATATAAATTGTATTTGTTTCATTTATTCCATGATCCTTTATTATAGATTATTGACTGTGTTTAAAGAAAGGGAAACTGAACTGGAGGATGATGTATATAAAAGTAAGTTAGTTGGTATAAAACAAAATTGTAGTGTTACTCAAAAATAAAAGCAAATCGACCTACATTTATCAGCGGCAGAAACGAGTGCTACTGATCATGACAGACAGCAGCCACACGCATTTTGTAACTGTTGTATTATGGTTTTGCTCAACTTGACACGTCAGTTTGAGCAACACATAAATTTTACGAAAGGTGTTTGAAGAATAGATATCATAATTAATTACCCAAGCATACTTAGAGCGCCTCATTGATAATTAAAATATTTAACCAATTAGCAATTTGAAAGGGAATAGGTTTAGTATTTTTATAACATTTGAACAATCACAATTGTAGTATTTGGACATTTTTTTAAACTACACATTTCCAGTTGATGTGATATAAACGATGCATTTAGTACTGGGGGTGACTTACATGCAAAAATATACTGTACTTGATATGACAATTTCAAGATTTTGTAAAGTTGAGTTTTCACTTATTTTACACTATAATAATATTTCATCCCTCAGATTCAACATTTCATTTATCAAGTGACAGAACCATTAGCTCCGTAGAATGTAGGAGTCGGCATAAAGAAAAGGAAGAGTTGGTAGAAAGTGATGAAGAATTGATTACAAGCAGTGATGATTATGTTCCTGAGAATGCTTCGAATGGTGACAACAATGTTGATAGAAGTGAAAAAGAAAAAGAGTTTGATGAATCCCAAACACCAGGCAAGCAGAATAGCAAAGAAATCTCCAACAAATCTAAGGTTAATCATGGTATGGTCACTGTAATGACCACTGATAATTCTTCTATATCAAGTGACAGAACCATTAGCTCCAAAGAACGTAGGAGTCGGCATAAAGAAAAGGAAGAGTTGGTAGAAAGTGATGAATTGATTAGAAGCAGTGACGATTATGTTCCGAGACTGATTCGGATGATGACAGTTCATCACTTTCAGAAGTAATTCCATTACCAAAAAGGAGTAACCAGAATGTTGTTAGAAGTGAAAAAGAAAAAGAGTTTGATGAATCCCAAACACCAGGCAAGCAGAATAGCAAAGAAATCTCCAACAAATCTAAGGTTAATCATGGTGTGGTCACTGTAATGACCACTAATAATTCTTCTATATCAAGTGACAGAACCATTAGCTCCATAGAACATAGGAGTCGGCATAAAGAAAAGGAAGAGTTGGTAGAAAGTGATGAAGAATTGATTACAAGCAGTGATGATTATGTTCCCGAGAATGCTTCGAATGGTGACAACAATGTTGATAGAAGCGAAAAAGAAAAAGAGTTTGATGAATCCCAAACACCAGGCAAGCAGAAAAGCAAAGAAATCTCCAACAAAGCTAAGGTTAATCATGGTATGGTCACTGTAATGACCACTAATAATTTTTCTATATCAGGTGACAGAACCATTAGCTCCATAGAACGTAGGAGTCGGCATAAAGAAAAGGAAGAGTTGGTAGAAAGTGATGAAGAATTGATTACAAGCAGTGATGATTATGTTCCCGGGACTGATTCGGATGATGAAAGTTCATCACATTCGGAAGTAGGTGTAAGTCCATTGCCAAAAAGGAGTAACCAGAATGTTGTTAGAAGTGAAAAAGAAAAAGAGTTTGATGAATCCCAAACACCAGGCAAGCAGAATAGCAAAGAAATCTCCAACAAATCTAAGGTTAATCATGGTATGGTCACTGTAATGACCACTAATAATTCTTCTATATCAAGTGACAGAACCATTAGCTCCATAGAACATAGGAGTCGGCATAAAGAAAAGGAAGAGTTGGTAGAAAGTGATGAAGAATTGATTACAAGCAGTGATGATTATGTTCCCGAGAATGCTTCGAATGGTGACAACAATGTTGATAGAAGCGAAAAAGAAAAAGAGTTTGATGAATCCCAAACACCAGGCAAGCAGAA
>NW_022749182.1:298507-304280 GCF_011630105.1 Anneissia japonica | reverse complement strand
TATCTGGCCGAATGCCCTCTTGAGGCATAGCATTGTGTAATACAATGTCGATGGTTATTTGGACCTGTTCAACCATGAAGCCTTCGTGGTCTAGTGGTTATGACGCTCGCCTTGTCAGCGAGAGGTCGCAGGTTCGAATCCCGTCAGAGGCATTTTATTACACAATGACTTTTATAGGACTTTATTCGTTAAAAAGCTACAGATTAGCCTACGATGTTCCATCATGTCCTTATTTAAACACTGTATATGTACCTTTGATGATTTATATTATATTTATTCAACAGTGTTAACGACTAACTCTCTTCAATATCATATACAATATACGACAGTATTTCTAGCCGATTCGTCAGATTTATCTGGCCGAACGCCCTCTTGAGGCGTAGCATTGTGTAATACAATGTTCCCGACGGTTATTTGGACCTGTTCAACCATGAAGCCTTCGTGGTCTAGTGGTTATGACACTCGCCTTGTCAGCGAGAGGTCGCAGGTTCGAATCCCGTCGGAGGCATTTTATTACACAATGACTTTTATAGGACTATATTCGTTGAAAAGCTACAGGGTAGCCTACGATGTTCCATCATGTCCTTATTTAAACACTGTATATGTACCTTTGACGATTTATATTATATTTATTCAACAGTGTTAACGGCTAACTCTCTTCAATATCATATACAATATACGACAGTATTCCTAGCCGTATTGTCAGATTTATCTGGCCGAACGCCCTCTTGAGGCGTAGCATTGTGTAATACAATGTTCCCGACAGTGATTTGGACCTGTTCAACCATGAAGCCTTCATGGTCTTGTGGTTATGACGCTCGCCTTGTCAGCAAGAGGTCGCAGGTTCGAATCCCGTCGGAGGCATTTTATTACACAATGACTTTTATAGGACTTTATTCGTTGAAAAGCTACAGGGTAGCCTACGATGTTCCATCATGTCCTTATTTAAACACTGTATATGTACCTTTGACGATTTATATTATATTTATTCAACAGTGTTAACGGCTAACTCTCTTCAATATCATATATATTTATATATATATATATATATATATATAGAAAATAATGAAACAACTTCAGTAGTAGACTTTAAGAACACTGATTTATTATAAACTCGGATATTTCTGCCACTCCTGTGGCCTTCATCAGCGAGAATAAGGAAAACATCATGAATCAATATAATATAGGCTGTATTATCAAAAAAGAATAAAGGTGACAGAGAGCAAATGAGAAATACTTATAAAACTGTAAAATGATTGGTCTATTTAATATCTATGCATACTGAGTATCTACAATAATAAAGAACCAAGGGTGTTAATTGCAGAGACTAGTCAAATAAACTATCCATTGTATTGGCCAGAACTACACAGATAAGATGGTTATTTCAGAGAAATGGATCATATAGAGATTGTAACTGAGCCAAGTGTATTAAGACCTAATAATATAACGTATGCTAGGCCTGTGAATATACCTAGAATAATGAATGAAGCAATGCAGTAATATAATAATAATAATAATAATAGTAATAATAATAATAATAATAATAGTAATGATGATAAAAATAATAGTAATAATAATAATCATAATAATAATAATAACAATAACAATAATAATAGTAATGAGTAAATTCCAAAAAATAAAATAAAATCGGGTAACTACAGAAACAGATCGAAATGAAAAGTTATGCCTTAAAAAACGAGAACCCACTAAGGATACCAAGATCCTTGTTTAAACCAGATACGTGTGTTTTGTGTCTGATGAGTTTGAGTTCCATGAGTCTACGTTGGTTGAGGGAGGAGAAATTAGTGGATATGAGGGCACACCGTAGGTTGCTGAGAGAATGGTTGGGAGAGTTAATATATATATATATATTTATATATATATATATATAATAAACTCCTGTTTACTTGTTTAGACTGTTTATTCTTATCTCACCCAGCCTATTGTTTCCAATCATGCTTGCATGAAATTCTCACTATACCATCTAGCTTTTTCTACCCTCACTCACTCGCCACTGAGGAAGAACTAGGGTTGTCCGAAAGCTCTGGTTCTATTTCTGGCTGTTTACTTACGTTTACTTTTCAGCTGTTGCTTATCATTTTTGTATCTCTACTGAGATCCAGCCATTGTTTCCCACAGCATTGTTGTTTTTCAGTATTTTGCCTTTTAAAGTGGGGGTTATCCTTGGTGTTTACAACAAATTACTGCTTGCTGTGTAATTTAATTAAATAAACATTACATTATATCTGCTGTTGTAGATAATTTTAAAATCTCCCGACTACAATGAGTATTGTAGCACCTGGGTCTGTACCGGGCTTCCACCCGAAACGATGGTCTTCACAGGTAAATAGTTTGTTTTTGTAATAATAGGCATAGGCCTATTGGTCACATATCCGGAATCGTTACTTCTTCCTACCACCGGGAATCCGAAATCCGCTTTTACGTATTGCTCTGTTGAATATTTTGAGAGACACGACATTCCTGATGATTCCGAGGTTTCAGCTGGTATTACAGAAATGGATTTGTTTTCAATGTTCAAATTGTTTTCTTCTTGAATTTTAGACATCATCTCGAAATTAATTTTTGCATATGAACATGTATTTACTATAGATTGTTCTTCGATATCACTTATTACATTTTCTGTAAGGGTGATCATTACCGGTTCGAGTTCCGAACTGGCAATAGGCCTATCTCTATTTTGCGGTGGCAACTTCTTATCCGATGGCGATAGGAGTTGATCAAACACTTCCATCGGATTGCTGTCCTTATGAAATGGTACATTGCTGCACATGTCTGTATATTTGTGTGACACAAGCTAAAAAACAAAAGAAAAATGCCTTGCTATCGTTTTAGCATCTTCAAGAAAATTACTGTATAATGACATGTGAGGTAACATGTTCACCATTTAGGTTGCTTGAAAAAATTGTTGATCATGCAATAAGCTTTAGTTAGAAAATTCCACAACTATTCTCACTCTTCTGGAGGAGGGGTCTAAAAAACGCCAAACATTTTCCTCTATCACTGGCCAAGCATTGTAAAGTATGTTAAAGTAAACAACAATAGGTCGAATACTTTTAATAATTTATAAATTTCATGAGTAAATACTGTCTGTTAATCGGCTATCCATAGTCACATAACCATACAGATGCTGTGGCATGTTCACCTGAAGAAGGGCGATGCCTGAAAACGTGTTATTTATCATGAAAAGGTGCGGCAACAGCTTTGCATCCTGCTTTTACTATTATAATAATTTATTTAAGAACCATAAAGTAAATTTGATCAAGTTTTCAATTGTTCTTTTTTTGTTTCCCAAAGCCTTCTTCAGGAATCTTAGACCTGCCCGTGCATCACCGTAAATGACTTACCCACTCGGGACGATGAAATTTGTTCTTTGTATATTTTCGGTAACACAGGCCCATTGCTAACATTAACAGTAGTAGAACTACAATCATGATAAATAAACTGAGGTACATGACTTCTTGAAAACCACGTTCTTGATCAATAATTGATTCTGTGAAAATAAAATTAATTTTATTATTATTTTATTTGCCCATGATTCTACAACCCTGGACCACCTCAGGGAAGAATAGTGTAACAATACTGACTGAGTATCCAGGATAAAGAACGATTTCTATTCTATTCTATTCTAAAGCTGTCTCTTATACACATCTAGATGTGTATAAGAGACAGCCCCAACCCACGGCCACCTTGGAAATAAGTGGGGGTTATCCTTGGTGTTTACAACAAATTACTGCTTGCTGTGTAATTTAATTAAATAAACATTACATTATATCTGCTGTTGTAGATAATTTTAAAATCTCCCGACTACAGTGAGTATTGTAGCACCTGGGTCTGTACCGGGCTTCCACCCGAAACGATGGTCTTCACAGGTAAATAGTTTGTTTTTGTAATAATAGGCATAGGCCTATTGGTCACATATCCGGAATCGTTACTTCTTCCTACCACCGGGAATCCAAAATCCGCTTTTACGTATTGCTCTGTTGAATATTTTGAGAGACACGACATTCCTGATGATTCCGAGGTTTCAGCTGGTATTACAGAAATGGATTTGTTTTCAATGTTCAAATTGTTTTCTTCTTGAATTTTAGACATCATCTCGAAATTAATTTTTGCATATGAACATGTATTTACTATAGATTGTTCTTCGATATCACTTATTACATTTTCTGTAAGGGTGATCATTACCGGTTCAAGTTCCGAACTGGCAATAGGCCTATCTCTATTTTGCGGTGGCAACTTCTTATCCGATGGCGATAGGAGTTGATCAAACACTTCCATCGGATTGCTGTCCTTATGAAATGGTACATTGCTGCACATGTCTGTATATTTGTGTGACACAAGCTAAAAAACAAAAGAAAAATGCCTTGCTATCGTTTTAGCATCTTCAAGAAAATTACTGTATAATGACATGTGAGGTAACATGTTCACCATTTAGGTTGCTTGAAAAAATTGTTGATCATGCAATAAGCTTTAGTTAGAAAATTCCACAACTATTCTCACTCTTCTGGAGGAGGGGTCTAAAAAACGCCAAACATTTTCCTCTATCACTGGCCAAGCATTGTAAAGTATGTTAAAGTAAACAACAATAGGTCGAATACTTTTAATAATTTATAAATTTCATGAGTAAATACTGTCTGTTAATCGGCTATCCATAGTCACATAACCATACAGATGCTGTGGCATGTTCACCTGAAGAAGGGCGATGCCTGAAAACGTGTTATTTATCATGAAAAGGTGCGGCAACAGCTTTGCATCCTGCTTTTACTATTATAATAATTTATTTAAGAACCATAAAGTAAATTTGATCAAGTTTTCAATTGTTCTTTTTTTGTTTCCCAAAGCCTTCTTCAGGAATCTTAGACCTGCCCGTGCATCACCGTAAATGACTTACCCACTCGGGACGATGAAATTTGTTCTTTGTATATTTTCGGTAACACAGGCCCATTGCTAACATTAACAGTAGTAGAACTACAATCATGATAAATAAACTGAGGTACATGACTTCTTGAAAACCACGTTCTTGATCAATAATTGATTCTGTGAAAATAAAATTAATTTTATTATTATTTTATTTGCCCATGATTCTACAACCCTGGACCACCTCAGGGAAGAATAGTGTAACAATACTGACTGAGTATCCAGGATAAAGAACGATTTCTATTCTATTCTATTCTAAAGTAACATTTACTAAAACACAAAAGATAGGGTGGTAAAATTTTTAAGATTATCAAGGTAATACTGATTTTTTCCCAGTATACACTCTCTCACCTCATCGTCCATGTCTGTGCATGGACGATTGCCAAGGTTCCTATTACCTTACAACATGGAACCAAAAGTTAATACCAACAAACAAAACAAATACTGTACTAAAATTTTCTCTGCTGGGGAATGCTCTATTACCCCCTCACCTTATTCATAAAAATTAACATCAATGAAACAAATGAACAAAAGTATTTTTCCAACGTTAAACCAAAAAAAAAAAAAACCAAAAAAAAAATGAGAGCAAGTATTGTACTGTATGATAGGCATACTGTAATAACAAACCTGTTCTTTTCCAATATATAGGAATCATTGATGTTATTAAACACTGATAATTCTTTATTCGTCATTGCATAGAAAGTACATTTTATAAGAATTGCTAGTCAAGAAAAAATATTTTCATATTATAATCTTCAATTTAAAGCTAGGCCAGCTTATATTGGCTATAAAGTGACAGTTAGAGTTTTGATTGGGGGGGTGGGGGTGGGGTGAG
>NW_022749182.1:297285-298334 GCF_011630105.1 Anneissia japonica | reverse complement strand
GTATGCACCCATTAGGGAAATTTAACGGGATGTTCCACCAAACATGTGTGTTATTAAATGTGATGTCTCTTGGTTTCAACCAATCAATATCTAATTTAGTATTTTTAAGGAAACAAAAAAAAAAACCAAAAAAACTTAAAGACGTTTGAAGTAAGTATGTGTAGTTGTTATTCTTTCCTAAGTTTACCATTCGAATATTAATAAACATAGTTAACTTACATACGTCACACCAGCCAATTTCCCAACGTACATCAGAAATATTTCCAACAGAGTTCCACATTACAAGTATAATTTTGTATTTCTTCCAACAAGATAAATCTGACAGTGTGGCGTAATTTTTAGAAGCGTTAACGGTCACTACTCCGGAATCAGTTGCGTTGTGGTCGTAACTTGCATATTGCACATCATACTGTGTGATTTTCCCGTGCAGATATTGTTTGTCTGGTTCCTATAACAATACATTATTTAGAATATGTCCTATAAATTATAGAGTTATACAAAAAAAGATCTACTGACAAATTAAATATATTTAAAGGTACTTGTATTACATACTGTTTAGTGACAGACATTTTATTATGTATTTTAATGTTAAACTTCAATTTGTATTTTACTTCAAATTTGAATAAAGTATTATTCGCATTATATTACAGTATTACCTTCCAATAAACTTTGACATCATGTGACAGGCATGCCTTATTTGTATTAGATGTAATATCAATAATTCTTGCTGGTTTTTCTGGAGCTGAAGAAAATTAATAAAATTCATCATCAAATTCACTATCATCATCATAATACCAAATTCATTATCATCATCATCATCATCTTTGTCATCATCATCATTTTCATTAATATTACAATATATTATTATTAGTATTGATAGCAGTATTTGATCATGTACCTTCTGCCAACGTTTGAACCTGAAATATGCATGTGTTGTCGTCGTCAGTAGCGTAGGATGATCCTGAGCCATACTTTGAATTGATACTAATATTGTATAAGCTGTTCGGGACAAGGCCGGTGAATTCTGTTCTTGTCTCTTATACACATCT
>NW_022749182.1:290895-295700 GCF_011630105.1 Anneissia japonica | reverse complement strand
GTAATAATAATAATAATAATAAATATTTCGTTAGACAAAAATGCGTAAAAGAAATCATTTCATTCATTTATTCGACCAATGCACATTTACAAGGCACAATACAAACAAATTTTGGTCATGGCTAACAAAGTTTTACTATAACCCGCTCACTGAGTGTCAGCTTTCCCATGAAAACAATTGTGAATGTAGAATGGGGGATAGGCCTATAGGTTATCATCATACGCCTGTCTATACAGTAAATGCATACAATATATATAGAAGGCAGGTCTATAAAAGCATACCTTTAAACTGATTGTGTATAAAACATTAACTGAGATACCGGCCCACACTGTGTGTGTGCACTGAGCTGTGGAGATATTTTGGTCCCCGGTTCAATTCCCATCGCTGCTGTCCTTGTATTTTAGCGAGGCTGAAATGCGCACCGTCTTTCGGATTAGATGTATCAATCCGTTGATCCCTTGTGCATTATGGATGTTTACGTTAAAGAACGCAGTACACTCTTTGGAAAAGAGTAAGGGTTTGTCTCCCGGTGTACAGTCCATTCATCTCCAGAAGAACCCCCCAACCCACGGCCACCTTGGAAATAAGTGGGGGTTATCCTTGGTGTTTACAACAAATTACTGCTTGCTGTGTAATTTAATTAAATAAACATTACATTATATCTGCTGTTGTAGATAATTTTAAAATCTCCCGACTACAATGAGTATTGTAGCACCTGGGTCTGTACCGGGCTTCCACCCGAAACGATGGTCTTCACAGGTAAATAGTTTGTTTTTGTAATAATAGGCATAGGCCTATTGGTCACATATCCGGAATCGTTACTTCTTCCTACCACCGGGAATCCGAAATCCGCTTTTACGTATTGCTCTGTTGAATATTTTGAGAGACACGACATTCCTGATGATTCCGAGGTTTCAGCTGGTATTACAGAAATGGATTTGTTTTCAATGTTCAAATTGTTTTCTTCTTGAATTTTAGACATCATCTCGAAATTAATTTTTGCATATGAACATGTATTTACTATAGATTGTTCTTCGATATCACTTATTACATTTTCTGTAAGGGTGATCATTACCGGTTCGAGTTCCGAACTGGCAATAGGCCTATCTCTATTTTGCGGTGGCAACTTCTTATCCGATGGCGATAGGAGTTGATCAAACACTTCCATCGGATTGCTGTCCTTATGAAATGGTACATTGCTGCACATGTCTGTATATTTGTGTGACACAAGCTAAAAAACAAAAGAAAAATGCCTTGCTATCGTTTTAGCATCTTCAAGAAAATTACTGTATAATGACATGTGAGGTAACATGTTCACCATTTAGGTTGCTTGAAAAAATTGTTGATCATGCAATAAGCTTTAGTTAGAAAATTCCACAACTATTCTCACTCTTCTGGAGGAGGGGTCTAAAAAACGCCAAACATTTTCCTCTATCACTGGCCAAGCATTGTAAAGTATGTTAAAGTAAACAACAATAGGTCGAATACTTTTAATAATTTATAAATTTCATGAGTAAATACTGTCTGTTAATCGGCTATCCATAGTCACATAACCATACAGATGCTGTGGCATGTTCACCTGAAGAAGGGCGATGCCTGAAAACGTGTTATTTATCATGAAAAGGCTGTCTCTTATACACATCTAGATGTGTATAAGAGACAGGTTCAGTAGAACGGAAGTTACTGGCTATGAGAGTCTCTTTGAGATGGTGAATATTGTGGTGGGGGTAGTTAAAGTGTTCCCACATGGAACCAAAAGTTAATACCAACAAACAAAACAAATACTGTACTAAAATTTTCTCTGCTGGGGAATGCTCTATTACCCCCTCACCTTATTCATAAAAATTAACATCAATGAAACAAATGAACAAAGGTATTTTTCCAACGTTAAACCAAAAAAAAAAAAACCAAAAAAAAAATGAGAGCAAGTATTGTACTGTATGATAGGCATACTGTAATAACAAACCTGTTCTTTTCCAATATATAGGTATCATTGATGTTAATAAACACTGATAATTCTTTATTCGTCATTGCATAGAAAGTACATTTTATAAGAATTGCTAGTCAAGAAAAAATATTTTCATATTATAATCTTCAATTTAAAGCTAGGCCAGCTTATATTGGCTATAAAGTGACAGTTAGAGTTTTGATTGGGGGGGTGGGGGTGGGGAGTGATAAATTAAATACTGTACAAATAAATAATAAAACAGTGTTTGAAGAAATAATTGAGAAAACAGATACAATTTTATTTTTCAAAAATTCAATTTACTGATTATTTTCAAAATAGGATGTTCTGCAAATAAGATGAAAGTTTACCTCTGTTTGGTGGGCGTAAATGAAATATTTCCAAGGCTCCACTACCGGTAAAATCTGTATCATTGCCATTAATGATAAACGGCGTGACTTGAACTGTTAATGTTGAGGCGTTGTGCATCACGTAGTGTTGTACGTTGATTATAGACATGTCCGTTTCAAGTTGAGCAAAGTTTCCCTGGTCAGTTTCTACCGTAACCTTATATCGACGTATGCACCCATTAGGGAAATTTAACGGGATGTTCCACCAAACATGTGTGTTATTAAATGTGATGTCTCTTGGTTTCAACCAATCAATATCTAATTTAGTATTTTTAAGGAAACAAAAAAAAACCCAAAAAAACTTAAAGACGTTTGAAGTAAGTATGTGTAGTTGTTATTCTTTCCTAAGTTTACCATTCGAATATTAATAAACATAGTTAACTTACATACGTCACACCAGCCAATTTCCCAACGTACATCAGAAATATTTCCAACAGAGTTCCACATTACAAGTATAATTTTGTATTTCTTCCAACAAGATAAATCTGACAGTGTGGCGTAATTTTTAGAAGCATTAACGGTCACTACTCCGGAATCAGTTGCGTTGTGGTCGTAACTTGCGTATTGCACATCATACTGTGTGATTTTCCCGTGCAGATATTGTTTGTCTGGTTCCTATAACAATACATTATTTAGAATATGTCCTATAAATTATAGAGTTATACAAAAAAAGATCTACTGACAAATTAAATATATTTAAAGGTACTTGTATTACATACTGTTTAGTGACAGGCATTTTATTATGTATTTTAATGTTAAACTTCAATTTGTATTTTACTTCAAATTTGAATAAAGTATTATTCGCATTATATTACAGTATTACCTTCCAATAAACTTTGACATCATGTGACAGGCATGCCTTATTTGTATTAGATGTAATGTCAATAATTCTTGCTGGTTTTTCTGGAGCTGAAGAAAATTAATAAAATTCATCATCAAATTCATAATATCATCATCATCATAATACCAAATTCATTATCATCATCATCATCATCATCATTGTCATCATCATCATTTTCATTAATATTACAATATATTATTATTAGTATTGATAGCAGTATTTGATCATGTACCTTCTGCCAACGTTTGAACCTGAAATATGCATGTGTTGTCGTCGTCAGTAGCGTAGGATGATCCTGAGCCATACTTTGAATTGATACTAATATTGTATAAGCTGTTCGGGACAAGACCGGTGAATTCTGTTCTTAGAGGTACTTTATATTCCTGGTCCAGTATCTGATAAGATATCAATTATAAAGGACAGATAATGATTTTATACACTGTAAAACCTCCTCAGCACGTTTGAATCACGATTAAATCTAGTCAATTTAGCATTATATTCGTTGTAGTGGTGGCGCCATTTGGTAGGGGAAGGCAAGCCTTTCAATTCCTTATTGTCGTGCCATGGACCCATCCGAGGGATCTGGGCTGTTCCTCATGGTTGTCCCGTTTGCGATTTTTTTTTCCGTACGAAACATTTGCATGAAACTCCACTCGGGTTGTCTCGATTGACTCGATTCGAAAATCGCAATTCTGGAGGTCAAAAGGTCATCAACCAAAGATAAACGTCTACAAAACTTTTAAGATACAAGATTGCTGCTCGCTGTCTGATTTTGAAAAAAACACATTGCCATTCTAATATAATGAGTCGTTTAAAAAACGACATATGTATTATTTGATTTCGCTGCACGAATAATAAAAAGTGTTAGGCCCTATTTGAATTTGAGTTACATACTGTGAAAATTTTTATTTTTTAGTTGGCCGCGGTTTTGGATAATTGTTTAACCTATGTCATGACGAATTCGAGTCAACTCGGCCCTAATTTACTGTGTACGGTATTTATTGAATATTTACCAAGAGATTTGAATGCAAAGCCAAAATTAAAGTGTTTTTAACGGCGTTGCCTTTGTTATTTCGGTTCATTTACATGCACTTACAATAATTAAAACTGCATTAATAAAAATAATATTAAAATGATATTAATAAAAATTATACAAAGGTATATAGAATAACTAATAATAATAATAACAATATAAAATTGGGGTCAAGTTGACTTGGGGTTGGTTGACATGGGGCCGAGTTGACATGGGGGCCGTGTTGACTTGGGGCCGAGTTAACCTGCGCTTCCGCCTAGAATTACTAAAAGTTAAGGCAATGAGTTTGGATTATAGGCCTAATATAGTATACTGTAGGTGCTTCTTGATTACAAGGCTTAGGCTATGTTAATTAATGGCGAAATTATATATGGTTATTTATAATTATTAATATTGTTATTAATATTATTGTTATTATTATTAATTAATATTAATTACATTATAAGGCTTAGGCCAATTTCATTAATGCCTGAGCGATACATTTAATTTATTATATTTAATATTTTTTTACTCACTGTCCCATTTTAATTTATGTTTTTAATTTTGTTCAAAATTTCAGTCAATGGCATGCGAAGC
>NW_022749182.1:284980-290785 GCF_011630105.1 Anneissia japonica | reverse complement strand
TAGAATACTCGAGCGTCACGACATTGCGAAGTGCCTGCTCTTGTTCGTATATCAAACTCGAGTCGAATCAATCCGAGACGGCCCGAGTGGAGTTTCATGCAAATGTTTCGTACGGAAAAAATAATCGCGTCCCGTTTACTTAGGCTGCAGTTGGGGAAAACGGCTTTTCTGACGTGGGCATTGGACCCTCCGTGTCGGGAAAATCCTGGCGCCTCCACCGTTTCGTTAGACCTAAAGATTTACAACTCAGTAAGCCTAAATCTTACAAATTATAAAAAAAAAATGTGAAATTTCGCTTCTTACTTTGCCATCTCCGCCACGAACCGTAATTTTAACATATATAGAAAAAACACGTTTTAAATCGTCAATGCGCATGTCTGCCCCATTTCGATAATATGGTGATTTAGGTGACTGGACATATATGCCAACTTTACGACTGAATGTAAATATGTTGACATCATTCTCCGTTGGGCAGGTAACGGAACCTGTAGTGAAAAATGATATTGATACATACATTATATTTTTAGAAAAATAAAAAAATGGTATATAAGAGAAACGACACACACAAATGTTGGCCTATATATATGCATACATAAATATTCATATAATGGTAGAAACAGAATAAATACACTGTAAACATTGATGTAAAAAATATTGTATCAGGCTTACTGTGTAGCCTATCAACAAAAGGTTCCTTATCATTGTTTAAAAATTAAATTGAAATTAAAGGCCAGGATCTCTCGCTGTCAAGGGAGACTAGTAAGCAATTAGTAGAGCTCTGCATAGTACACTATAGGAAAATTGGTCTATACTGTGAAATATGGCGAAAAATAAGTTAGAGTACCAAGTTTGACCTTGAAAGCTATTACCAATCCCGAGTTATAAGCTTCCAAAGTTGAAGTAAATTGTGTTTGCACATCTTGAAGAACAACTCCCCCTTTTTGAGGAGCCAATATCTCGGAATCTACATATCCTAAAAGGCTATTTTTTTTTTTTTTTTTTTTCCATACAGTGGCTCATTTTTATGGAATTTCATCAAAATCTGAGACTGTCATACAGGATTTTTTTTTTTTTAATCTGGTTGATTTGACATGTAATGACACTACAATAGGTCAAAGGTCAGAATGTACCATTTCCGGTCACTAATTGAATATTTTTTTCATTAAGACGAATATAAACATAATCTCCTGAACAATTTGCAATCAATTGTGAGTCTCTGTGACCAGTAGTTACCGAGATATGACAATACAAGGTCAAAGGTCAAATTTTCAAAAAATCGCGTTTCCCGCCATTTTTGGATAAAAAGTTGTATTACAACAAACAGGAACATGCATATTGTGAACAATTTGAGACCAAAATCAAGTCTCTCTGATCAGTGGTTATTGAGATACAAGCGTCCAAATCAACAGGTTGCCATTTTGAAAAATTCCCCCAAACGGGACTCTCCCCCCCCCCCGGTATATAGGAGCTATATTTTATCTAAATTGGTCCATATTGCCAAATCCATCGAGAAAAAAAGGTATCCTAAAATTAGTCACGGATCTCATGAAAATGACTCTACTACAAACAACAGATATGCCTGAGGAAGCATGGCTGAGGTAGCGTAATCAATATATTTTTTTATTATTTAATTTTGTAGCTGTTAGTAATCATTATAAGGAATATTTTATCATACTTACGTTAGTTTGAAATAATTATAAGTCGAAGATATTTTCTAGTGTGACATGTGAGAACTGTAGCATAGCTATACTAAATAGAAAGTAAACGCAAGGAATCTGACATATTGTTTACACTTACCATCAAATTTCTGATTTGTTGTTTTGCAACTATCGGCTTTTATCATTTCACTACCTATCATTGCTGTAACACAAACTGTCCAATCAGTCAACAAATCCACTTCGCTTGAAAAAGTACGACTGTTGTCAAACACGCCAAGAACACAAAAGGTATTGATGACGTTCTGACATTCTGGAGGAGATGTCCATTGCTTGCTATATAGCATCACACAAAAATAATGTAAAATAAAGTAAATGATTATTAACGCAGAAAAAATAAATATTTGTGAAAGTAGAATACGGTCTGATAATAATAATATAACAACAACAACAACAACGACGACGACAAATAATAATACAGTTATAATAATATAAAATAAAAAGTGATAAGTAACTGTACCCATCTTTGGTGTAGTTGACTGAGTAGAATACATCAACTTCAGGAGATGGTTGCAGTTTCCAAAATGCTGTCGTTTCAAGATTCACGGTTTCGAAAGATACATCCAGCTGAGCTAAAAATAACAGCCCACTACAAATCATTTATCATACTCGTAATTAGGTTTACAATAAGATACTTCCAACGAAACTTCGTGAAATAAACCATAACATGTTAGTGTAGATAAGGGTAAACCAAATAGAAAATATTGCTAAACAAAACTTAAATTTGTCAAATAAAAAACACATTAGCATAAGGGTTAGCAGTGGCGGATTCAAGGGGCCCAGACGGCCTGTGCCTCCCCTAAATGTTTCAGAATTTAAAAAAATATGCAGAAAAAAAAATTATTCAAATTAAGTATATAAGAATATAAGTGTATATAGTATATATATAGGCCTATATAAGTATATATGTATGTGTATATATGTATATATATATAAGTATGTATATATATACGTATATATAAGTATGTATATGTATATGTATGTATGTGTATATATATGTGTATATATATAAGTATGTATATATTTTTGTGTGTATATATATATGTAGATATATAAGTATGTATATATGTATGTATATAATTATATATATGTATGTATATATGTGTGTATATATATATAAGTATGTATATATGTGTATATATAAGTATGTATATATGTATATATATGTATATATATAAGTATGTATATATGTTATAATGCATATATGTATGTATATATAAAATATATATATATAATATTTATATATATACACATACATATATACATTATAACATATATACATACTTATATATATACATATATAAGTATATATATATGTATTTATAAAAGTATGTATATATGTTATAATGTATATATATATGTATATGTATATACTGTATATATATATAGAGACAGCTATACAGGAGGCTGTTAACTGTATTTATACAATGTTATACACAGGAACGCACATCACGTTAGACACAGAACGCGCATCGCGTATGAAACAAAATGGCTTCTAAATTCTCAATGTCGCAACTCTTTCTATCTATGGCTCTGGGGGAAGGCAAGCCTTTCAATTCCTCATTGTCGTGCCATGGACCCATCCGAGGAATCTGGGCTGTTCCTCATGGTTGTCCCGTTTACTTAGGCTGCAGTTGGGGAAAACGGCTTTTCTGACGTGGGCATTGGACCCTCGGTGTCGGGAAAATCCTGGCGCCTCCACCGTTTCGTTAGACCTACAGATTTGCAACTCAGTAAGCCTAAATATTACAAATTATTTTAAAAAATGTGAAATTTCGCTTCTTACTTTGCCATCTCCGCCACGAACCGTAATTTTAACATATACAGAAAAAACACGTTTTAAATCGTCAATGCGCATGTCTGCCCCATTTCGATAATATGGTGATTTAGGTGACTGGACATATATGCCAACTTTACGACTGAATGTAAATATGTTGACATCATTCTCCGTTGGGCAGGTAACGGAACCTGTAGTGAAAAATGATATCGATACATACATTATATTTTTAGAAAAATAAAAAAATGGTATATAAGAGAAACGACACACACACATGTTGGCCTATATATATGCATACATAAATATTCATATAATGGTAGAAACAGAATAAATACACTGTAAACATTGATGTAAAAAATATTGTATCAGGCTTACTGTGTAGCCTATCAACAAAAGGTTCCTTATCATTGTTTAAAAATTAAATTGAAATTAAAGGCCAGGATCTCTCGCTGTCAAGGGAGACTAGTAAGCAATTAGTAGAGCTCTGCATAGTACACTATAGGAAAATTATTATACGAAGGTTAGATTTAATGCTTGAAGAAATTTTTGAATGCATTAAATCTAACCTAAGTATAATAATTTTCCGCTACTGTACGATTCATACTCTACTAATTGCTTTATAAGTCAATTGCCGTCTTCTAATGTTAGTTTTTATAACCAACTGTGTTGTACCAGTCATCGATTGCTATAGTGATATGATCATTACTGTGTGCGTATTTATATTTTGTGCGTATGCTGATTTGTGCTCCTACAGTTAGTAGGCCTACTGTACTGCTGATGTGTAGTTAACGCGTACTGCAGGAGCAAAAATCAGCATACGCATAGCTAAATGTAAATAACGCAGTATACTGATCATATCACTGTAGCAACCGATGACTGCTACAATAGTTGGTTATCAAAAACTAAAATTAAAAGACGGTGACTTATAAAGCAATTAGTAGAGCATGGATAGGTTAGATTTAATTCAAAAATTTCCTTCCGGCCTTGCAGGCCCTCAGGAAATTTTTTCAAGCATTAAATCTAACCTGGTAATAGCTTTCAAGGTCAAACTTGGTACTCTAACTTATTTTTCGCCATATTTCACAAATATGGCCTTAGATTAACAGTTATCCCTTCCCTTTTGAAGTTTTGAGTCTGCACTCAAATTAGCCGCTTTGTTTAACGATGCAAATTTTTTTGTGATTTTCAAGGTCACTCTGCGTCCATATGAGTGTGTATATACACATGCAAGGGCAGGCTAATCAAATCAATTAAAATTGAATGGCATATATTCAAAGTTGGGACCAGATCTATAAAAGTGAAAAACGCCAATATTTCTCAACGGATCGTCACGTGGACAGTTAAAATCTTTTCTTAAATTTACCCCACCCAGTTGATCAGATACATTAGATCTACATATAAACCAAATTTTTGATTTGGTACATAGCTCCTGACTAGATACTATGTTGAAAACATATATTTCAACATCATAGGAAATCACAAAAGTTCTTAAAAGTTGGGTCATTCCGTGCCAACTCAACAAATGCGTTACACCATAAGTCATAGATTTTTTTTATATTTTTTGGCACCCATGGTGTAATGCATTTTGAGTTGGCATAGAATGACTAAACCCTTAAAAACTTTCGTGATTTCTGATTGTGTTAAAATATGTGTAGTTTTCAACATAGTATCTATCCATAAAGGAGCTGAGTACCAAAGCTGTAATTTGGTTTATAGGTAGATCTAATATATCTGATTAACTGGGATAAATTTAAGAAAAGATTTTAACTGTCCACAATGACGATCCGTTGTTGAGAAATATAGGCGTTTTCCTCTTTATAGATCTGGTCCCAACTTTGAATATATGCCATTCAATTTTAATTGATTTGATCAGCCTGCGCTTGCATGTGGCTAGAGACAAGTACACATAGATAATATATCTGTAATATGAGGGGTATACCCACTTATATGGACGCAGGTTGACCTCGAATATCACCAAAAAAAATTGCATCGTTAAACAAAGCGTCTACTTTGAGTGCAGATAACTTCAAATGGGAAGGGATAACTGTTAATCTAAGGCCATGTTTGTGAAATATGGCGAAAAATAAGTTAGAGCAAGGTAATTCAACAAAAGGACGCACATCTCGGGACATCAAAGGTTATAACTCTGGCATCGACATTCTAGGCGCACGTGCGTTTCTACACACTGAACGTCACAAAAACCATAGCAACCAGACCAAAAACCGTCAGCGTACGTGACGATTTACCCACGCGCGTGTTAGTTGCCATGTTAGTCGCGCGTCGTGCGGTGATTACAAAGGCCTAATGATATTT
>NW_022749182.1:280992-284953 GCF_011630105.1 Anneissia japonica | reverse complement strand
TGTTCGTCCTCGGCACCTTATGCCAACATTGTCAAAATGACAGATTAATGTTACATAAGAACATGAAATTTTATAAAATTCGTAAATTTTGAATTGCTACAACTTTTCATTTTCTTGGTCAATTTTCAGAAATCAAATTGCAGTTTATAGAAGCATTTAACAAGCTCGCGGTAAAAAAAAATCAAATGTAACAGACATTGCGAAGTACCCAAAATTAATAAAATAAAAACTAACACCATAAAACGAATGGCACGCATAGACTAATAATTGACGACTGTACTCGCAACTAGTACCGGATTGTCGATGCCACAAGATCAAAGGACTGTACGCACGCGCTATGTTCGAGAGCGGAGATGTGCGTCCTTTTGTTGAATTACCTTGGTTAGAGTACCAAGTTTGACCTTGAAAGCTATTACCAATCCCGAGTTATAAGCTTCTAAAGTTGAAGTAAATTGTGTTTGCACATCTTGAAGAACAACTCCCCCTTTTTGAGGAGCCAATATCTCGGAATCTACATATCCTAAAAGGCTATTTTTTTTTTTTTTTTTTTTTTTTTTTTTTTTTCCATACAGTGGCTCATTTTTATGGAATTTCATCAAAATCTGAGACTGTCATACAGGATTTTTTTTTTTAATCTGGTTGATTTGACATGTAATGACCCTACAATAGGTCAAAGGTCAGAATGTACCATTTCCGGTCACTATTTGAATATTTTTTTCATTAAGACGAATATAAACATAATCTCCTGAACAATTTGCAATCAATTGTGAGTCTCTGTGACCAGTAGTTACCGAGATATGACAATACAAGGTCAAAGGTCAAATTTTCAAAAAATCGCATTTCCCGCCATTTTTGGATAAAAAGTTGTATTACAACAAACAGGAACATGCATATTGTGAACAATTTGAGACCAAAATCAAGTCTCTCTGATTAGTGGTTATTGAGATACAAGCGTCCAAATCAACAGGTGGCCATTTTGAAAAATGCCCCCAAACGGGACTCCCCCCCCCCCCATATCTGGGAGGTATATAGGAGCTATATTTTATCTAAATTGGTCCATATTGCCAAATCCATCGAGAAAAAAAGGTATCCTAAAATTAGTCACGGATCTCATGAAAATGACTCTACTACAAACAACAGATATGCCATTGAAGCATGGCTGAGGTAGCGTAATCAATATATTTTTTTATTATTTAATTTTGTAGCTGTTAGTAATCATTATAAGGAATATTTTATCATACTTACGTTAGTTTGAAATAATTATAAGTCGAAGATATTTTCTAGTGTGACATGTGAGAACTGTAGCATAGCTATACTAAATAGAAAGTAAACGCAAGGAATCTGACATATTTTTTACACTTACCATCAAATTTCTGATTTGTTGTTTTGCAACTATCGGCTTTTATCATTTCACTACCTATCATTGCTGTAACACAAACTGTCCAATCAGTCAACAAATCCACTTCGCTTGAAAAAGTACGACTGTTGTCAAACACGCCAAGAACACAAAAGGTATTGATGACGTTCTGACATTCTGGAGGAGATGTCCATTGCTTGCTATATAGCATCACACAAAAATAATGTAAAATAAAAGTAAAGTCAAGATAAACATTCGGTCAGAAACTAATAATGGTGATGATGAGGATGGTGATCAGATGGTGATCATAAGGAGGACAATGTCAGTGATGCCCCTAATGATTATTAAGGCAGAAAAAATAAATATTTGTGAAAGTAGAATACGGTCTGATAATAATAATAATAACAACAACAACAACAACGACGACGACGACAAATAATAATACAGTTATAATAATATAAAATAAAAAGTGATAAGTAACTGTACCCATCTTTGGTGTAGTTGACTGAGTAGAATACATCAACTTCAGGAGATGGTTGCAGTTTCCAAACCGGTTTCATGAATGCCTTGTATTTCTCCCATATGATAGCTTTTTTCTCATCCTTACTTAGTGAGGAGTTACTTTCAACTTTCTTAGCTTCATCATCTATAGTGCTCAGACGTCTACAAAGATCATAAACATAATTTGCAAATTATAAGGAAGAACAAACGTGTTTGGATCTGGATCTTTTCATTGGAAAATAAAACCAATATATAACCAATGATTGTTTTAAGAATTCCCCGAGTGGTCCTTCTAGAGGTAAATTTGGAAGCACACAAGGACTCTCCTTCTCATTGGACCAAAGCCAAATTGTCAGACACCTTGTTGGGCACCGTAGATCTCCTGCACCCCAAAATATATATCCTATAGCCACATACATGAAAACTTGAATCAAAGTTAGCATACCTTGTAACATCCAAATGCAGCTGGTTGAGGGTTCCCAGCCAGAGTTCATCCCATAGGATAGTGATCCTACGCAGCTCACGGATCATCAACTCAATATGGCAAACTAATGTTGGGTTATGCTTCGATAATGTGTCTACAATTGACAAGAAGCAATCCTCCAAAAGTACCATAGACTTCTCACGTTCCTCTTCGTATATTTCATCGTCTTCGTCTCCGTTATCTAGGGCATCTGAAGCGGACTTACTCGGACTTTTGGCAATCAAGTTGGGAAGAACTTCTAAATATAAAATTCATTACATGTGGCAAATTAAACAGTATATATATACATATATATATAGAGCATGATGTAATCCACGTGTGTTCCTTAGATATATAACTCAATGAAAAAGACGATGAGATGTCAACGACTTGGTAGACTTAGAACACAAATTTTATTCAAAACATGAATATTTCAACCCGTCCTCGGGTCTTCTTCAGCATGTGTGACAAACAAAATATAAGTTGGCTATTACAATAATTATGATAAAAAGTAAAGTATAATATGATTGGTCGAAATTTTTATTCACGTTCATTATATTCTATTTTATTACTACACACAATAAAAAACATAGGAAATAGCAAGAGTGATTACAATAATTCCTATTGCATTACATGCATAGGAACTAATAAAGGCGAACAATAGTAAATAGACGGAAGTACTTTTGAAGTTTTTAAAGTTGCAGAGGACGCTTCTCACGCATTTACTAGTCACATGACTATAATAGCGTCATCAGTGACCAGTGCCTATACAGTATCAAGCCATTGAACTTTCGAGAAAGTGCTGATAACATTGCACTTGAAACGTAGGGTAGTAAGTATACAAATACACCCAAGTTACTGTGTTAACATAGTACATGTGTAAATATTTGTTTTAATCAAAGAATTTTTAAAAACATAATTATTTTTTCAACGAAATTAAATCTCATTGAATGTTAAAGTTAAAAACCTATTTGATCTTTTGTAAATGTACTATATTTTTTGATTGAATATTTGTTATTTTTTCCCTCTAGTTTTTAACGCTAACAGTAAATCTTTACAATAGTTAATCGTAAAGTTAAATCAAGAGTTTAAGTTCATGTTTACCAGCCTTGTTCCGTTGTATTAGATAATGGACCACGAAGGTACTGTAATTGAAACTTGATTATATGTATATAGTCGGAAGCTTTCAAAGGTAATTTTCGGACTTCAGACAAAATTTTGAAATCGTTTTGGTTTATGTCGTTTTTATGGACGTTCGAATTGTGCAATGATGATTTAAACAAATAGGCAGAAGCTACAGACTATGTATTTATTAGGCATGTACTCTTGAATAAATGTTTATACTGTTGCTGTTGTTGAACTTTCACTCTGATTAACCTGTGTAGGTGTGCAGCTACATTTTGCATGCGGACTGGAATTCAAAGTACTGTAATAAGCAATTATAGCACAGTTTGGAAAACAGCGGTCCGAAGGAGTCATTAATGCCTGTCAACACATAAGTCTAAAATCCTTAATGTTGTATTCAAATTTATTTAAACATGATGAATTCACAAAAGACATAACGTTAACATGAGTTCGTATTTATGGTAACGCAATGCTATCTTGTAAAACTGAAAACATGCCCAACGGAACCGGTGCCC
>NW_022749182.1:268938-280987 GCF_011630105.1 Anneissia japonica | reverse complement strand
CCCCCCCCCCCCTTATCCCCTACTTTTTGTCAGAAAATATATGTCTATGCAGATTTTTGTATGATTGGCTCCCTCAATTCATATTCCCATTCATCTTACTAGTGGACCCCCACTTTGAAAAACGTTCCGCCGGCCCTGGAAAATTGTAAAAAATATATCCAAATTTCATTCTTGCAATTTTTACGTGTTCATTAAAATAGTAGGCCTAATCAAAACAATATTTCAAAAAATATGATCATATAATAAATTCTGCCTCAAACTGTATGTAAAAGTCTATGTTCAATCATTAGTTTTACATGAACACTTCCGGTTTTGCAGCTGTTGTCTACAATAAAGCCACAACTTTCCATAATTCGTCAGGTTTTATAGTAGTTGTCAAATTTCGTTGTACAGTATGTTTTTTCGTATATTCTGGCCATTTTCGTTCAGTAAATTGTATCCGTATTATCTTGTATGTATTGTAGGCTTTTTGCCAGTCAGAGAGTTAGTATGGTACAGACCTTTTTTCACTATATACATATTTATTCCGCATTGCCAGAACTACATCTATAACTGCTCAAGTTTATTAAGGTCTGTTGGTGAAGTTTCATGATTCTACAATATTATGTTATAACTACTTGTTGGGTGTGGCCTTCAATTGTGACCACAGTTTTAGGGTAAATGCTTATCGAGGGTTTCCTAAATGCGATTGACATGTGTCTATGAATAATGTGTGTTTTGTTAGCTTCAGGCCCGCATGTATGATTTTTATTTGGTGCATGCGAATTTGTAAAGAGGACCAATTCCCATTTGTGATTATTCTGCAAAATGCGAGGTGTGTGTCTTGCATTTTCTACCCCGGTAATTTGGGAAGGTGCGTGTCGCACATCCTCCCCCCCCCCCCCTGCGTACGAGCCTGAGCATGATCCTTTCAAATCACAATAATATTTATTAAAATGTAATTGAACTGATCACAAAACAATCTTCTCAGAAACTCATTATTGTGTCTTCAACAACCAGAACAATGAATATAGGCCTAACATCATCCATATCATTCCAGCTTATTTCCATTGGGTCCATTAAATACACACAAGTACAATAAAAACATTAAATCGGTAAAACAAACAAAATATACAATGATATGGAAAAAATGATTCTTATAAAATGATTCAATGATTCAAATTTATAAAATAAGTTAAAATCAATTCTTCATTCACTCATGAAACGTTACTAAATATTCCTTAACTTTAATTTTAAAATCTTTTCTTCTTAATAATGTTTTATTTTAAAATCTTTTCTTCTTAATAATGTTTTATAAAATGTGTGGTAAAAGGTTCCATTGTTGTGCAGCTGTGTAGAAGAATGTATTTTCGACATATGTCTCTGATTTAGGCAGGTAAAATGTATGAGAGCTTCTTCTTGTTATGTTTTCAATGGTGGATGTCTTTGAGAAATGAGTATACATGTATTGCTTGATTGTTGAAGATTTTGTGAACATGATTTAGCTTTAATTGTTTAACCCGACTTTCAATATTAAGTTGACCAATATTTATTAGTTCTTTCTTACCAATCTGGGACCTATTTTCCCAGTTATAAATAAATCTGGCAACTTTATTTTGGGCAACTTGAAGTAATTGGTCAATCCAGACATGCACAACACGCATAATCAAAGTGACAAAATATAAGGGCGTTGCTTAAAAGTCTACGATTTGATCTATTCAGATAACAGCTTTGACGATACAAACATTTAAGTCGTGCATAAATTTTGGTAAGTACCGTACCGGTACATTTTCTACCATGGTTTCACCACAAAGATCTTCATCCATGTAACAACCCAAGTATTTAACAGTATGCTTCCGTGATAGCTCTTTACCCATACAATATACTTGAAAATCTTCAACATTTTTAACTTTTCTCTTTGGCCCAAAAAGAATAGCCTCAGTTTTATCCACGTGTAGAAAGATTTCATTATTTTTTAACCAAGTGTTACATGAATCAACGTTGCTACTTAAGCAATTTGCAAAATTTTCAGGGCTTTTACCAGAAACTAATAATGCGGTATCATCTGCATATAAAATAGTTTTACATTTCGTACTAATAGAAATATCGTTTATATAGCATGTGAAAAGCAACGGGCCGAGAATGCTCCCTTGCGGAACCCCGGTATTTATTAAACAATATTTAGATTGAACATTGTTCGAAAAAACTACTTCTTTACGGTCAGCTAAGTACGACTTAAACCAATATAACGAGTTAGAGCAAAGGCCCATTACACTAAATTTATCAAGAAGTATTGAATGCTTTTCTGAGGTTTAATAATACCATTCCTGTGAAATTACCTTTTGATGATTCATATCGAATATAGTCGTGAATATAAATTAAACACGTTTCTGTAAAATAATCTTCTCTAAAACCAGATTGAAAATCATTTACCAATTTGACTTTTAATTTAAGTAATCAATAAACTGCTTATGAACTACCTTTTCTAACAGCTTAGATATTACAGGAAGAACACTTATGTGTCTGTTGGATCTCTTTTGAGCCTTTCTTATATAGTGGAATAACCTTAGCGTACTTAAATTCATCTGGGAATGTATTGCATGAAATAGAAAAGTTAGTGATGAAAGTGACAGGAGAAGAAATTGTAATAGACCCATCTTTAAGAAACCGGGATTTTCAATAAACGTAGTATATGTACACGTTTGTGATCGATAAACACAACCAACTATGATTGACTTGGTCTTAGGAAGTACCGGTAGCAGTTCTATCCAGATCGGCTCAGTGTTGTTGTTATTAAGGTCTGGTCTTTCATTAAATGCGATATTATCCTATCTTTGCGGAGAATGCAGTAGCCATCGATCTTGATTTCTGACTCAGATATCGTTTCATCTAGCCATGTCACAACTGCTCTACTATGTATAACGACGTTTAAGTTCGGAAAATTTAGAGTACAAAGAACAAATGTTCAGATGTATGAAGTGCATTCCCCACGATTGAAACAGTCGTATCTGTGTGGATGAGTCTGTTCCGCCTGGTTGTTTCGGGTTTCCAGTCCTGGTCGCGCGCGTTCAGGTCCTGGGTTGAGGGCAACATCTTCAGCAATGACCATGAGAAAACTCAAATTTAAAGTGACGCTTGAATTTAATACTGGATAGCAATTTGTGCGAGGCGCGTATAGTTGAAACAGTAGTGACAACATGTTGCAGTTGTCCATTCTAATAGAAACGGGGGCGGCCCCAGTTTTCAACGTATAACACTACCAGTACCAAAAAGTTATAGTTTTGTCGCATTTTGGGGTCCTGAGCTCATGTGGCTCGTCCATTGATCAGGTGTCACTGCTAGCTATCAAATATAATATCAATAATATAATAATGACCACAATCTATCTGACTTTCATTTCAGGTCGTTAAACTTGCAGTGTTGACATTAGTTTTATCCTTGGTTTGATAACATCGAATTATAGTCTAGTACTTGTTCAGTTGTGACCCGGAGGTAAGCTTATCTAATAAAATATGCCTATTGCCATACATAACAGCATGTACAGTGGTACCACGTGTGCTATTCCTCTACCCCAGTGTTTTTTTAAATGTTCTTATTAGTATTATATACAGTAACGTTTTACTCTGACTGATAATATTGAATGATAACTGTTAATATTTCATAATATCCAATGCCGTAGCCAGCTATTGGGACAGTTGGGACAGTCCCACACATATTTTCTAAATCGGTCCACAAAGAATTTGATTTGATTTGGTGATTTGAATTTATTCGGAAGCACTGAACACAAATAAACATTACAATAGAAAAACATGTATTAAAACGTACGGAAGTCTTTCATGGATAACCAAAAAAAGTCGGTAAATATCATTCCAGCTTATTTCCATTGGGTCCATTAAATACACACAAGTACAATAAAAACATTAAATCGGTAAAACAAAAAAAAATATACAATGATATGGAAAAAATGATTCTTATAAAATTTCGAAGACAATGATTCAAATTTATAAAATAAGTTAAAATCAATTCTTCATTCACTCATGAAACGTTACTAAATATTCCTTAACTTTAATTTTAAAATCTTTTCTTCTTAATAATGTTTTATAAAATGTGTGGTAAAAGGTTCCATTGTTGTGCAGCTGTGTAGAAGAATGTATTTTCGACATATGTCTCTGATTTAGGCAGGTAAAATGTATGAGAGCTTCTTCTTGTTATATTTTCAATGGTGGATGTCTTTGAGAAATGAGTATACATGTATTGCTTGATTGTTGAAGATTTTGTGAACATGATTTAGCTTTAATTGTTTAACCCGACTTTCAATATTAAGTTGACCAATATTTATTAGTTCTTTCTTACCAATATGGGACCTATTTTCCCAGTTATAAATAAATCTGGCAACTTTATTTTGGGTAACTTGAAGTAATTGGTCAATCCAGACATGCACAACACGCATAATCAAAATGACAAAATATAAGGGCGTTGCTTAAAAGTCTACGATTTGATCTATTCAGATAACAGCTTTGACGATACAAACATTTAAGTCGTGCATAAATCGATCTTGATTTCTGACTCAGATATCGTTTCATCTAGCCATGTCACAACTGCTCTACTATGTATAACGACGTTTAAGTTCGGAAAATTTAGAGTACAAAGAACAAATGTTCAGATGTATGAAGTGCATTCCCCACGATTGAAACAGTCGTATCTGTGTGGATGAGTCTGTTCCGCCTGGTTGTTTCGGGTTTCCAGTCCTGGTCGCGCGCGTTCAGGTCCTGGGTTGAGGGCAACATCTTCAGCAATGACCATGAGAAAACTCAAATTTAAAGTGACGCTTGAATTTAATACTGGATAGCAATTTGTGCGAGGCGCGTATAGTTGAAACAGTAGTGACAACATGTTGCAGTTGTCCATTCTAATAGAAACGGGGGCGGCCCCAGTTTTCAATATCATTTTTAGGCAAAGAAACATTTTCTTTGATTAACATTGGTTTCAGTGTAGTTTTGATTCGTACGCATAAAAGCACGGCTAGAGTTATTGAACGCCAGATTATAAAGTGTACGGTATCATCTTGTTTCTTTGGATTCAGATAGCCGGTACTTTAACTCTAATGTACAACAAGTGAAAGTGAGTTTGACAGTTCTTACTACGTATTACGTACCGGTAATACGTTAGCTGGCTTGCGGTGAAGCTATTGTTCTTAGTTAGCCTCGCTATGACGTTCCGAGTTCCTTATGATGGGATGGATGTACATAGACGATCACTGAAGCAGACAAAAACGGTAATATCTCCTGAGACTATTTTGATAGATCGTGGTGGTGTTCATAGGGCAAAATGGGCCTAGCACAGGCCTAAAATATATATCACCAAAATCTAGTTGAAATCACTATTATTTATGCATCTGATAACTCACCCAGTTTCAGAATTGGTTTCAAAATAGTTATTAATTGTCTCTGATCTATGATGATTGTCTATAAGATAACATTTATATAAGATCATTTTGTACCGATGATTTAACGACAGTAGTACGCAGGCCATGTATGGGTGATTCCTTTATTTTTTTTTATGATCAAAGGTATTTTCAAGGGGAAAATCGAATTTCTGTGAACTTGACCTTGTATTTTGACCTTTTCCTCTCAAAAGTTAATCAATTCTTCCTTAGATTATTATGTACCATACCACTGAAATTAATAACGATCCATTCCTTATGTTATTGCGTAATCTTGCTGACAAACAGACGGACAGACAGGCGGACAGACACGAGTGAATATATAACCTCCTTGGCGGAGGTAATAATTATGCTGATAGCGCTCTACACCATAAAGTCTGAGGGTGATTTATATTATTACCTAGTACTGTAGTAGTCAATGAATGATGCCTGTGGAAATCATATTCCTATGAATTGGTGCCATATCTGCTGCAAGGAGTAAATACATGTAAAACCACTGGTACCAGTAGCTATTTCATGAAGAGATTATTGCTTTATGATAATACGTGTTTTGTTTTTCTTTATAGGGAAAAAAGGGGAGACATTGCACTGGCGGAATAATTACCCAGCATGTCACGTTTTCCTGTGATGCTGCCCCTGAAAATCATTTAAATTGAGCTGGTGGAAACAATAAGTTGCGATTGATAATAAAAACTCTAGTACTTCCTAGATTTACACGTTAAACGTTTTATTATTTTGAGACAATTCGCAAACCAAATATTTCATTAAGCATGCCGGATGTTAAAAGTTTACTTATATCGTTTGGTGTTGTAAACAGTTTTTTGAAGTTGCGGTTTGGGGAGTTTCTGATGTTTACGTTTGTTCATCTTGAAATAACTACCAGTTCCGCCGTAGCTTTTGTTTTGGTGACAATTGGTTTGGTGAAAGAAGAACCAAAGAGTTTCTTTTTATATCCTGATTAAAGCAAACTATTCCTTTCCGATGATTTTCTATCCAATTTGCCAAAAGAACAACACGGAAAAGGTTGTTTCCAAAACCAGTAAGAGCGTTCGACACCGATTGGTCTTGGTCATCACAGAGAGTATTTTAACTCTATAACATCCATGTTAAAATTTGATTCCATGTCTAAAGTAGAATTTGCTAAATTTATTTCCCTTCTGTTTTATTTTTTTTAATTATTATTCTCCTTCTTACTTTCCTTTGTCTCAACACTGCACTTTAAAGAACCCAATACATCTTTCGAGACGAGTAGGGGGTGACCCCTGTGTATTGGCAGCTCCTGTTACCCTGCGGTTATGGACCATGGACTTATATGTCTATTGCAGGATGTGCCTACGTAAATGTTAACGATATATATATATAATTATAATATTTATATTTATTTATTCATTATAATATTAATAGAACACAACCGTCGACTACACGGTGTTTCACGCTTCATGCGATCCTCAGGTAGAGACTGAATATAACTCTGTACTACACATATAAAGCTTTCAATCATCAGGTGGTAGGTAGATTTTCCTGTTGTTACAGCATTTGGATATTTAACAGATTAGCTTTATTTGCATTTCAGATTCACATCTTCTCATCAAGGCAAAAGTCTACCACCTGATGATTGAAAGCTATGTGTAGTACAGAGTTATATTGAGTCTTACCTGAGAATCGCATTAAGCGTGAAACACCGTGTAGTAGACGGTTGTATTCTATTAATATTATAATAAATAAATATTTTGCTCTTGCAACAACTTGCAATTATGTTGCCTATGAATTTACTTATTACAGTATTTGTAGCCTGCGGCTCAACCTGACAGGTCTTAACAATACACATCTTCAGGGTAGTATATATCCATAGCTCATTCTCTCCTCCTTATAACACAGGCCTTATTTTACACTGCAACTTATCAATTGTTAGCACTTTGTAATAATTATTATAAATTCAATTACGTCATCATTTACTATTTTTCAATTACGTCATCATTTACTCTTCTTTCTCTTTCCTTTTGACTTTTCTTTCTGTTGTGCTGCCAGCTTCGCCATCGTTTCTGCGAAGGACATGGCGCTACTTCTCATGTCAGTTGTTTCGTTGGCTGTTTTCCCCAACCGATCACCCCTCTGTTTTGTTTCCTGGAAGAAAATAACAGTACTTTTACAAATTTAAATTTAAAATAATTAGTTGGAATAATTAGTTGGAGTGACCAATATGCTCATTTAAAAATCGACATACCGGTCGATATACGAGCTATTATCGTCTATAAATTGTGGTGTTTTTCACTGATCCATAAATAACCTTGTTATTATATCTACTTAGCGGTTGTCCACATTTTTATTATTCGTGTTATTTTTTTTATTGAAATTCAAATTTTGACAAATAGGCCCGGTAAGCTAATAATTGTATCACTGTCCTACATCAGCCCTTCCATGAGTATAAGTGGGTACTTATGCCTTGTAGGATTTGAATGTTTTAATTGTCAAAAAGTTAGCCTAAGTATAGTATTGTACCGCCCCAAAAAGCAGAGTATGGTGCTTGATTCACTGACCGGTGTAGTAATGTTAAGCGCATAGAGATATCAGAAGGATGAGCCAAGACTGTCGTTATTCTGTACTCATATGCCTTTGTACTAAATTCTTGTTTGGGAAAAAAACCATGCAAACCAACGACTGATCGTCCAATTCAAAGAATGTTACAGTAAGTTTTCTTGCTAAATTACCCTTGCTAAATTACCCTTTTAAATTAAAACCCATGCTACCTTGAAAAGAAGCCTATGGGCTTCTTTTCGTGACTATCTTTGCAAACCAAAGAGGGGGCTTCAACATGAGATGGGCTTAATCTTCCCGAGATTAAGCCCATTGGGCTTCTATTCGAGGTTTTGCGGTAGTTCAGGTGATTTCAACCAAGGGTACATTCGCTCCAGACCCTTAATCTCCCAACCTGGGATCAAGCTTGCTTATATCTAATATCAATCATTCTAAACCAATAGAAGTAATACTAATTTTGCCAAAGGGAATTATAACAGACTGGTATTGTGAGAACATTAATTCTAATTCAAGGTTATGCATAATACATCAATATTAATCAATTGCTCCATCTTTGTTATTCATTTGAGCGTCTCAATAACACCTGAATACTAGGTAATAAATTATTTTAATTTACCCGCATTGTACTTTTCATTCCCGATGATTTTTGTGAGTTTCGGAAAGATCCATTTCTGGTGAATTTTCCTGTGGAATGAAGGATAGAAAATAATGTATGTTGGCAGTAATAATAGTAAATTGGTTCGTGTTGTAGCGTTCTTCAAATCGATTTGAACTAACTTGAATGTATATGAAAAGCCTATTGTCGCGTGCTGAATTATAGAAAGTGATCGCTCATGTAATGTTTGTGGTGAGATGGCAAATAAAAGGCGATAATGCTGATCATAACCCGTCTTAATCCGACTGTCACTCAACTTCCATTGTTTATGCCAATCTATGCTCTAAATCATCAAAGATAAATGCATTTTTATACTTTATTAACAGTATTATTATTTCTCAGTAATCTGTATTTTCAAATATTAATTCAATAATAATTATAATAATAATAAAAAATAATAATACTTGTTATTATATATAATTATTATTAAAAATGTCCATTTCATAACAATATTGTATTTTTAAGTATTTCTGTATTATCATAATTATTATTGATGTTGATATTGTTATTATTTTCATCCTTATGGTTATTGTTATTATTATTGTCATTATTGTCAAATACTATTATCATCATTAGTATTATTCTCATTATAAGAACATCTAAATGGTAGAAACAAAGTGGCTTCTATGTGCAATTTTTATTATTATTATTATTATTATTATTATTATTATTATTATTATTATTATTATTATTATTATTATTATTATTATCATTATTATTATCATGATCATGATATAGGCCTAACTATAATTGAAACTGCTAATTAATATTGTAAAACATTTAAAAAAATAAAAACAATATGGCATGTAATAATTAAAATAACAATTATAATTATAACGATACTATTTCTTTTATTAGAATTTGAAATGAAATAGAATGACAGGTGTAGTAAGTTATGCACAAAATACAATTCAAAGTATTCCATATATGTGTACTTCTAAAACAAAGCATTGTTATATCCCTACTTCAATTTTACTTATTCCTACTCAAAGTGTAAGGGCAAGATAAATTTTTTTTAACCCGAAAAAATGTATATACAGAAAAAAACTGTATAACTTGAACTAGTTAGCCGGCTGCGTTACGTTATATTAACGTTTTATGTTGCAGTTAGGTACACAAAACGTTCTTTTGTAGAACCATACGTTATTATAACGTAGTTTCTGAACTTACATAACGTTAAAAACATTGCTGCAACGTTGTGTTAACGTTATTTTCTGACAGAGTATACAACTTTCACAACGTTCGCGAATGTTATAACGGTTTGTCGTTTATTTCGATGTGTTTGCAGTCAGGAAAAAATCATGGGAGTGATGTTTTTCCCTACCTGACGTGTTTTCGTATACATATTAAGTTTCCAAATAGGCCTACTTGCAAAAAAAAATCGCAAGTGATTCGGGTTGGAATCAAACCCACGACCTCCCTATAACTGGTGCTTAATGATTAAAAATAACAAATATTTATATGATATTTTGTTCTCCCTCACATGCGAATACTCATACGTTCCCAAATACTTGCGAGAAAAACGCGCAAGTGTTTCGAGTGGAAATTGACCCCACGACCTTGTTTATTTTATATTTATTTATTTCTGAACTTACATAACGTTAAAAACATTGCTGCAACGTTGTGTTAACGTTATTTTCTGACAGAGTATACAACTTTCACAACGTTCGCGAATGTTATAACGGTTTGTCGTTTATTTCGATGTGTTTGCAGTCAGGAAAAAATCATGGGAGTGATGTTTTTCCCTACCTGACGTGTTTTCGTATACATATTAAGTTTCCAAATAGGCCTACTTGCAAAAAAAAATCGCAAGTGATTCGGGTTGGAATCAAACCCACGACCTCCCTATAACTGGTGCTTAATGATTAAAAATAACAAATATTTATATGATATTTTGTTCTCCCTCACATGCGAATACTCATACGTTCCCAAATACTTGGGAGAAAAACGCGCAAGTGTTTCGAGTGGAAATTGACCCCACGACCTTGTTTATTTTATATTTATTTATTTAATCCCATGCCTTGACATATTCTAAAATTAACTTACCTTCAGAATGTTTCTGAGATGACCGATGCATAACCACTTTCTTCTTATCACTCATCTTACATTTACTGTGACGTAATTATAATATTATCTCGAAAATTCAACAATTTCATCTCAAAATATCAAATATTCTTCGCTAACCAGTTTCCAAAACCGTAATAATGAATTATAATTATGATATCACACATTGAGTGAAAAGTGCGGTATATCGATGGAACCGTTTGTCTGCCGGTAGCTAACGTCTTCCACTTGAATTCCCGCCATACTGATGGATACCTGACAAATTGAATTGATTATCTAAATGAAGAAAGAATGTAACACGTTGAGAGGGGGAAAATATGGGGATTGTATCTTGATGGTATAGAAAAGACAGCTTGCAACTAGCTGTCTGTTATAGTATCTTAAAAACAATAAATATAATGATGTGTGTTATGTGACATTGTTGCTAAGTGATGGGATCTTTTCGATATTTATATATACAATCGATTGTTCTAGTACGGTAGGCCTATTAATTAAATCGAACATGAAAACACCGTATAAAATTGGCGGCCTGAGGATATGCTAATTTTTTTGTACCCATCTGCTTAATGCAAATTATTCTGATGTTTGAGCTGCCTATTTTCAAACTGAGCTGTATGCGCTGGACCTCGGACAATAGCAAGATAAAATTTTGAACAGAGGTGGCGCCAGGATTTGCCCAACGGGAAGGGGGTGGGGCCGAGGTCCCCGACGGGGGGGGGGGCGACGCCCCCGACCAAGGGCCAGATTTCCCTGACAAAAGCAAAGTGGGCGTGATCGAGCTTCGATTGAAAGGCTTCGGAAGTGGCCCAGGAGAGGGGGGGGGGACGAATCCCCCGAAAATTTTGACAATTTAGGGGTTTCGTAAGGCTTATTTAATCGATTTTAGACTCTACTAATATGTAGAAAATACACATAATGTTTTTTTCTCCCCGGCGAATTGTGCTTTTTCTCCCCTTATATAGAGAGCTAAATTTTTTATAAAACATATCAATGTATTTAATAAATAATGTGGTTTTAGTTTTAATTTGGTTATATTCATGATCCTAATAATAAAGACAATGCTTATTTTCATATTTTTGCAAGTTAATAGACTATACATTGGTTAAAATTTACCAATAAGCTTAATATATAGTATCACCTACAAACATCTAATATAATAATTTTTAATCGTTACTTGTTTTTGTAATGATTGAAAAGAAGACTTTAAATTTACAGCTACATGTTATAATCATTGTATTTAAAAACAAAACAAAGAAAAACAAAACCTAGGTCGTGACCTTATAAATGGAACAAGGTAAATGAACAGAAAAACAATTACAAAAGCAAATGAAAAAACAAATAACAGTATATATATATATATATATATATATATA
>NW_022749182.1:266882-268786 GCF_011630105.1 Anneissia japonica | reverse complement strand
CTATAGTACTATACTGAGTATATACTTTATTCATGTTTGCCTTTTGCAGCTTTTTTATAGAATTTATAAAGCTGTAACCCTGTATTTTCTAGAAGCCAGTTCTTCAAGACGGGGTGGGGTCGGGGCTCTGTCCCACTGGTGCCCACCAGTGGCCTGTCTTGCATGAATTAATCGCATACGAAACAAAAGATCTGAGGGATCGTAGCAAAGATATTTAATAAAGACTACTGCCTTCTTTTCCAAGATCGGTGCATGCTTATAGAAAATTTTGAAACGTCGCTGTGCATAATCGACTGTGCCAACATGTCTTATATTGTGTTTATCATCAGAGACCTTACAACCGAAAAATTGTAATACTATTTAGTCACTTTTAAAAACAACCACTACTACAATAGTATCAAAAACATTAAAAGGTATTACTAAAAAATATATTAAAATTGCTACTATAATAATTTTATTTTAATTTTTTTTTTTTTTTTTTTAATTATTGACAAATTTAGATTACATTTACGGATATATGCTTATAGACTTATGGTTCAACGAATCATCAACCAAAATCACACAAAGTCATTGCATGTACTTTGGATCAGTAAGCATTTTCCCAAAAGTATTCATTGTGAAAGACAGAAAATAAGGAATTTTCATCCATCAAAATGATGTGCTGTTCTATCATCTGAATTATAAGATGCAATGAAAGGACAGGCGCCACCGTGCGGCATCAGATTTTCAGTAACATTCTGGCACGTTACATAATATAGTAGCGTAAGCATGATGTGTTAGCAATGCAATAACTGTAATTTGGCTTGTTATGTCGACTTGTGCTGGTCTTATCTACTCGGTTGAAACTATGTATTATTATATTGTTTCATAAATATTATTTACTACTTAATATATATGAAATATGTAGTTCTCCTTTTCAATTGTTTGGAAAAGTGTTCTCAAGTGGGAATTGAAACCACGATCCTAGCTGTATCAAATCGCCTCCACTTGGGTATCTGCAGTAACTAACTAACTGAAGCCGCCACAGCGACGCATCTTTCACACAGACACACACATGTACACTACCGACAGTGTCCTATAAATAAAATGAAGATGTTGGACCTACTTAAGAAAGATTCACATTGCATCGGCTGATAATCCGCCGACCTTCAAAAATTCGTCCGCGCGTTATCGAGTCACCCTAAACATTTTTCGTGCGTCGGCTTACAATCGGCGACGCTTTCTTATTCTGCCTTATGGCATGTCAGTGATCATTTTTAAGTCTAATAAGCTAAATCAATAAAATATTTTAGAAAGTCCATATAAATCGTAACTTCACTCAGGGACGTATCCAGTGGGGTACACTTTGTACACAGTGTTAACATTTTAAAGCTTATTCTTGGGCCAATAAAAATTCTTTCCTAGGATCACTCAAAATGAATACTTCTGAAACATGTAATATGCATCAGTACACGTTATACATAGGCCTAATAGAACACATAGGCCTAAGCGTGATTTAAAAAATCTTAAATCCATAATTCTCAGGCCAGGTCTTTTAAGATAGAAATGCGATACTGTGGTTCAATTTCGTTTTTATCCTTTTCTAAGTTTCTTTAAATTTTTGTTTAATAATACTACTACTAATAGTAATAATAATAATAACTGATGATGGTGATGATGACGATAGTAATAATTGATAGTAATATTAATAGCAATAAAAAGTGAAGAAAATTGTGCTAAATGCGAAAAAAAAAAGTTGTGATTTGTTGATCATAATATAGTATAAAAAACTTAGTAAACTATAGTTAGGCCTAAGTTGTCCTGGATATTAAGTAATTCCCTGATAAAAGATCATGAGAAATTTGTTGGAGTTTCATTTTGGCTATATGGTGATGTGATGATGATGAATTTTACTAAAAGTGTCA